>NC_067228.1:23366956-23666956 GCF_019924925.1 Ctenopharyngodon idella
TGCTCTGCTCTTTCGCTTTTCATCTCTCTTACAAGAAAAACCTTCATCTCATTACTGATTGACTTGTGTAATTCTTCTTGCTCTTTTCTCTGCATCTCAAGCACATTATTTCATGCAGTCTGTGCTCCATGTGCTCAGCTTTTGCCTTTTCAGCTTTCTGGCCACAAAGTCTCTGCTGTTGCTTCTCCGTTCTTTCTTTATTTCACAAATTCTGCCGTTTCATTCTCTTTGTCACTGAACCAACCTATGCTGCTGTTTTTTTTTTTTTTTTGTCATGTGTGAGCTGTTTGTCCATGTATGGAGCTGTGTGTGTGTGTGTGTGTGTGTGTGTCAATGTTTGTGTATTTGAGAACGCTTGCATGACATGAGTGTGCGAATAGGTGTAACATGAGGCACATGTGCATGTGGTATGTAATCTGTAGCATGTGTTCAGCAGTGGGAGCAGTGGTGGCAGTCATCCCAGCAGCCGCAGCAGCAGTCGTGAAAACAGCGGGAGCGGCAGTGTAGGTGTTCCCATCGCTGTGCCCACACCCTCTCCACCCAGCGCCTTCCCAGGTGACATCTTCATCTCCACCCTGACTTCACAGACAGCACACTTAACAACAGATATAACACATACATTCTCTGGCTGCAATTGTTTCTTTTTTGATCATTTATAAGAAGTTCTTGTTTAAGAAGTGTGATATGATCTTGCTAACATTTGACTTTATATCCAAGAACAAATACTAAAAAAAAATTCTTCATCCAAAAGATAAAAATGTTCATCCATTTACTCTCATGTTGTTCCAAACTTGTATGGATTTTTTGTGGAATACAAAAGAAGTTTAGTTATATTTCCATTGGAAAAACTCGCATTCAAAACCTAGTCTGACAATACAAGCAATAACTAATGAAAATTGTATGCAGTTTTTGTTCTTGAAAAGATGTTCACTTGTATTGTGAGTAGAGTAGCTGGGTTTCCATCCAAACGTGAAGCGAATCTTTTCAAATTTTGCAAAAAAGAAAAAAAAAAATGTGAATTAGGTGTGTTTCCATCAAGTTGTTTAAGTGGATGACTGTGGAATTGGTAACCTAGTAACCAACAGTAAATAAAACACTGTGACCGAGTGTTCATGAAGCGTTCACCTAAACACTTAAGAATAAGAAAACAATAAACGAGAGCCGTCTGAACTCTTCTCGACTTTATTAAGTGTCACACACATGAGAGGACAACCCTGAAAAACCTGCGACACTCCAGTACAAAAGTGCGCATGACACACACACACACACACACACACACACACACACACACACACACACATATACAGCGAGCGCCAGTACATCCAGAATTAATGCATCATAACAGAATCAAACATAAAGTCTGTTACAACCACTGATATGTTATATATCTATGGTTACAACACCATCAGCGGAAACAGATGATTAATCACGTGGGTTTAATTTTCGCTATGGAAAATGCTTTTCCATCTCCCATTATTCGCATTAACTCTTTTTCGAAAAACCACCTCAAGTGAGCGTGTAAACTTTTTTGCAAATTAAGGGATTTTTACCCCCCCCCAAAATCTTTTGATGCAGTACTTCAAAATGTGCATTAAAACAAGGTGATGGAAACACAGCATATGCATGTTGGTAGAATAACACATAATAGACTATTTTTATGGTACTTTTTGTCTTTTACACTTTACTATTCACTTCCATATATGGATAAAGCAGCTTGGATGACAAGAGGTTGAATTCTTTTTTTTTTTTTTTTTTTTTTTTTTTTTTAAGCAATACCTCTGTTTTTATTGTATTTCCTCTCAAATGACTGAAACAAGGAATTAACAGCAAATATACATTTGAATTTTCTGAATGAGAATTTAGTGTTGTTCGCAAAATTCAACTGTATATTTGCATATACATCAGGGTTGTTCAGTCCTGCGCCACTGCAGTCCTGCAGACTTTAGCTCTAACACTCCAGACTGGGACATTTCTAGTGATCAGCTTCCTTGATTAACTGGTTTAGGTGTTTAATTAGGGCTAGAGCTGAAAATGTGCTCAAAGTGCAGGATTGGACACCCATGATGGTACATGGTCTTCACAAAAGCAGGATTGTGATTTTATGCTCAGCCTCTTCAATCATGTAAACCGCTCTCTAAAGCGAGACTAAAGCAAGACTTCTGCCTGACATGCCCCACATTACCTCCCTTTTTGTGAAATGCAAAAGCATTTCTCATTTGGTTTCCTTCCTCTCTCCTCGTTTTACCCTCAAGCTGCTAGTGCCAGCACGCCATCAGCTCCAACTAACTCCACTCAGCCTTCTTTCACTT
Organism: Ctenopharyngodon idella; assembly: GCF_019924925.1. Classification (NCBI taxonomy): domain Eukaryota; kingdom Metazoa; phylum Chordata; class Actinopteri; order Cypriniformes; family Xenocyprididae; genus Ctenopharyngodon; species Ctenopharyngodon idella. Next base: position 23,369,266 of record NC_067228.1, read on the forward strand.
CCTCTAATTTAACCCCCACACAACCCTCAGTCAACCCCACCTCAGTCCCTGAATCTCTCGACTCCACTGAGAGCTCTCTGACCCCAGATAAAGACTCTCCTACCTCCCAGCCACCCCTCACTACAGCTGCAGCTAGTGCTACATCCAACACCGACCCTGGGACAGGTGAGTCCGCCACTGTCCGAATCATCTTCAGTCCATCAGTCACACCTTCTACCCTCATGTCATTCCACATCCGCTGAAACATCATGCTATTCTGTGGTGAATTTTTGGTCTTTGTTTCCTGCTCATATTGTTTTCTCATGAGTCTCTCAGGATGTTTTCATTGTTTGTTCCGATACATTTGAGTCATCAACATAAGTACCACTGTGACTTCTTCTAGCAGCACTTTTCTCTGTTGCTTGATGACCCACAAAGCTGTAGACTATAGGATCTTTATCACTAACAGAGAAAAAAGATGCAAATTTTTTATTTGTATACAAGTCTTTAACCCTCCTCTTGCGTTAAAAAATCTGGAAACTGTTGTGTTGAGGGTCAAATTGACCAAAAATTGAGACTGAAAAATACTAGAAATGCATGTAAAAAACAACAAAAAACCTCCTTTCACAGATTGTTTTACTATGAAGCACAAGCAGATAAAGAAACAACTAATTCTCCTTAAATTATTAAATTTCGAGTAAACTTCGAGTCTTACATTTTTCTACTGAAGTTCTCATGTATTTCATATTTTAGTGATTGACAAGCTACAATAAATGTTTTTTTTTTTTTTACCTTGCTGTCAATGGGGGGTCAATTTGACCCCTAACACCGTGTAACCAAAATTTGCACAGCATTTTCGAGATGTATCTATAGTGATTGTGATCTGTCCTTGTAAAACTGTACTCCAGGGCCCATTGTCAAGCAGAAAATGTCTTTCACACCAACCAAATGAATCCAATTTTAGTACACATCAAGCAGATCTAGTGTGAAGACCTCCTCAGTTTAGATCATGACATTTTCATGACATTCACGCTTGCTTTCGGACAAATTGATCCACTTGATCTTTATGTAAAATTGCTTGTCCTCAAATGTAGACCTCTAACATTCTTCTCATTTATTTATTTATTTTTAACTGTTATAAGGAATAAAGGTGGTATGTTTCCCAGAAATGAACATGATCAGTCTGCAGTCATTGTTTTGTCTCTCATGGCTGTGTTGTTCATGCAGGTGTCCCTCAGTTCTACAGCATGAACAGGCCCGTCCCCAGACAGATCACACCCACAGTGGGAGGTTCGTTGCCGTATCGCAGGCCACCCTCAATCACGGGTCAGGCTTCCATGCCCTCCAGCCAGCAAAACGGAGGGCCGCATTACAATCAGAACCAAGGTGCCACTCTCACTATTCATTCCTCACGTCCCTGAAAGGATCAAAACATCCAGTTCTGTTTACGTTCTGCTTATTCGTCAAAGGCAGTTTAAGGGTGTACTCACACTCTGCACGGTTGTCTTGAGCCTGGAGCCTGAGCCCGAGCGCGATTGCCCCCACTCCCCCGCTGGCCTGCACACATATTGCACTTAATGTTCCGGACCGGAGCACGCTTATGTTATATACGATGCAACTTTTTGTATGGAAGAAATGCACGTTCGCTAAGATACTGCCTAATAGATTTATCATTTATGCCACACAGCGATTTTCACTTATTTCCACTTTTATACAGGGTATCCGCAGGGCATTAAAAAGCATTAAAAGTCATTAAATGGATTTTGGCCTTAAATGGCATTAAAAAGCATTAAATGTTATTTCTACAGGCATTAAATTAGATAGTTTTGAAGAAAAATAATACTACCAGTTTATTTTGAATAAAGCCTAAATAATTAATAACTTTGATTTGCTGTTGCAAAATATGCACATTGGTGTGATACACACACAGAACTAGTTTGGTAATTGCCTCCGGCCGGTGCAAAATTGCCGTAACGCCATTTTGGACAGCGGCGGGCTAGTTGGGACCTGGAGACGAAAGGCTACATCAGTGTTGCCAACTTAGCTCCTTTTCAGGCCCCTTTTGCGACTTTTTTCTTAGAAAGCGCGTTGTGATGAATATAGCGACTGACGTTAATTGGAGGAATTTGCAGCTTTACTTGCAAACTACAATTCCTGTTCATCAATAAGGTGAGAACCAGACCCATAATAAACCCAAATACACTCAAATTAATTACATTAATTGAAGAGTATACTATCAAAGTAGTAATAAAGATGTTTGCCGTCGTAATGATGACAGTAGCGCACACAAAAGTAGTAGCTGTTCTGTGCTCCGGCACGGTTAGCGTTCACACTGCATGCGAACCGCGCTCGAGTCCACCTCTTCCAAGCGGGCCAGGGAACTGCGCCTGGGCACGGAACAGAGCGATCACACTAGTCAAACGAGCCGGGCTTTGGGGGTCAAACGCACTCGGGCCTAGTGTGAGTACACCCTAATTTGTTATTTGAGATTATGAATGCCTCATAGTCCGTCCCCCCCACCTGCAATTTACCTTCTTTTAACATTTGAATTTGACAATCATTTCCTGTAGTCATTTCTATCATTATGTTCTTAAAGGTGAAGTATGTACAATTTATCTGTTAAATTACATTCTCTTAACCTTGACCACTATTAGTATGCCAATCATGGGTTTATCTCCCCCCAAAGTGTAAACATTGAGCCTCTCAGGCACTATCTAAAGATTGAGAGAGATCCACTCAGATCTGTCAGTCTCTTTCCAGGTCAACCTATAGCGAGAGTTTGGGGCGTTGGCTACAGTAGCAGGTGCAGCCAGAGGGTGTTTAGCCGGTGTAGGACCATGGCTGACACGTTACACTGGAAAAGACATTCAGCTCCGGTTACAGAAGTGCAAGCCAAAATTCACTGCATTTAGAACTTTAAAGATTAAACAGGACATGAACACATAAAACGATTGGGGCATTATGATGCAACGTGCTACAATGGGTGCTTTGATACCACACAGCATCATCATCATCATGCACCAATTCAGACAAATGTACCAGTTTATAATGTTTTCTTTGATGTGTGCAGGAGACAGCCTCAAACAGTTGTGGCGCATCATGTCAAGAAATGCACCCAGTGCATTTATGCTGGATGGGTTTATTATAAGGAGGACGTGTTCGCTCTAGACAGAGTGTTAGTCTACTAAATTGCATACTCATGACACACAGCAACACAGCTAAAAGTATGCTGGACCTTTATGGAAAGTAGCCTACATTTATCTTTTGAGACATGCCATCACAAGCACCTGTAAGGGTTGTATTTGTGATTTGAGTTGGGAGAGGCGCAACAGGCAAAAGATGCGTTTGCAAGGATGTTTAAACTGTAATTTTTGTAATTCCTCTAGGTGGCACACATACTTCACCTTTAATAATACACTACTGTTAACATAGCACAATGGTGGTACTTTGATGTATAAATAGGTTAGTCTTCGAACTTCTCTAGCTGGTGTAAATCCACCCTTCATCCTTTCTGCTATGAAGTAACCACTTCCTGTTTGTCAGACAGTGTTTGCACACTAAACTAACTGCCTACTGTCTTCTGTTTTTCCCTTTCACGTTCACTTTCTTTATCTTGGTTCATTGCTCACACATTCCCCCTTCCTCTATGCTTTTTTGTGGTCTTGTGGACTAGCCTCAGTGGCCCCCCCTCCCCCCTCCGTACTGCAGATCACACCCCAGCTTCCACTGACGGGTTTTGTGGCTCGCGTACAGGAAACCAGTAAGTGGCTTTGAGCTTCTCTAATGAGACCCTCCAGAATTCAGAGACACACACATACACACGCTCAAAGCGTCTTGTCATCGCAAGACATGCTGTTGAAAGCATGAAAATATACCTATAATACTCGTTTTTAGGGTAGTCAATTGATTAAAAATCGACTTTTTATTAATCGAATGTATTAATTATTAATCAAATTATTATAAATATTTACTAAGAAAAAGCCCTCAAGCCGACTTTAACATTATTAATGACAACTTTATTATGGCAGATGAGTAAATCACTGAAGAGGTACATTCATGTGTGTATGCATCTGTCTTTCTGAGAATATTAGGAGTTTAACTTCCATCACTGTTTCTCTTTCACAGTAAACCATCCAAACATCCATATCATATTTGACTTCTTGCCCTCTCTGCATGGATCCATGAGCTTGCATGGCATTCCCATCTAGAGTCCTCTGTGTCTCCTGTTCATTTCTCTACTCTCTGTTTCAGATGCACCTCCCCCACCTCCCCCTTCAGAAGAGCCGGTGTTTGAGGAGACACAAAATCCAGCTCCTCCTCCAGAAGAGTATGAGGAAGAGGAGTCTTCTGTGGTGGAGTACAGTGACCCTTACGCTGAAGAAGACCCACCATGGGCTCCACAAACTTACCTGGAGAAAGGTACACTGAAAATATTTTGAAGATGCTGGTTAGATTAAGCTCACAACACTATTGAGATATTATTGGCTAACTATGGCATAACAGCATAGTTCACAGTGATGTTCATAAAGACATTTTAATGTGCTTGGTCAAACTTTATATTAGGTGTCTTTAAGTGCTAGCATAAAGAAATTGTTAGGTAAAATGTACTTATTGTGTTCATGTTGTACACTTGTGCTGCAATTGAGGTGGGATATGGGAAAGGTTATGGACAGGTTTGGTGGGTTAAGGATAAGTAATGGAAGGGTCAACAGTCTATACATGAAATTACAGAAATTAATTACAGCTATAATTACATGCATGTTTTTTTTTAAAGTACAAATATGTGCACTGTACCAAATGATTAATATAAATGTTAGTGCACAGTATTTAAAGACACTTATTATAAAGTAGGACAATGTGCTTAGTGTTGACATTATTACCATGATTTGTAAAAGGCCTGTTTTTGCAGCTTGAAGTGGGTGTTAAATGGCAAAGACTGAGTATTATTATCTTAATCACAACTGAAAGCATCATCAAATTAGGCAAAAATATAATAAACAAACTAGTGTTAATTTAGTTAACGAAATCTATGACAAAAAAAAAAGTTTGTTGACAACCTTTTTTTCCATGACTAAGACTGCAGAAGAAGCGTGGATGATCTGAAAACATCGACAAACGAGTAAGCTGGAGTTTAGCTATCTCCATTTGAGATATTCTACTCAAATGAAAGTGTCAAACAGTTAGTCTGTTTCTTCACGAGCCACTTGTGCTGTTTGCTCTGACTAAATCTGCGATTAAACCTTCCCAGTGATGAACGTTAATAAATCCAAACATGGATCTCGACTATATTTGTGATTGTGTTTGCGGAGTAACTTCACTTACGCAACCTCTGTATAGCAGTAGTCTTTTTTTGCTGTTGCTTTAATAGAAAAATGTATTTTGGAATTATTATTGGATTACTAGGAATTTTATTTTGAGAGAAGTTTCTTGTTTTACTAGTTTTCATAATGCAGACAGGGAGTGTTAATTTATATGATAAATGACCTATAAAAAAATCAGTAAACTAGATGAGGTCAAATAAACCATATTAGTCGACATTCTCTTGATTTCTGCTCATAGGTGAAAGTGCAATAATTATGATAAAATGTTAATAAAATGACAACAATCGTGATTATAATTTTGAGCAAAATAATCAGGATTATCAATTTAACCATTATGCTGCATGAAGAAAAATTATCATTGACTAAAACTAGACTAAAATGCTCAGACATTTAAGCCTGGTTTGCTTGTTTAAGGCCATGTTCAGACAGTCAGTCCAAATCCGATTATTTGTGTATTTGATTGGAATCTGATCTAAAATTGATGTCCATACTGTTCAGATCCGATTTGTGTGTCCATGCCGCTCTTTCATTTTCCGGAATATCTGCTTTGGTTTCTATGGCAATGATGTTGCGTTGGTAGGCATACGTCAAAAACTACAACAACCAGAACATAGAGGGGTTTGCAATACAGATATTGTCTTATTTACAACATGACAATGTGCAGCCGCTGCGCTGGACTACTGCGTCTTATGAGCAGAAACATAGGCGGCGGGTATGAGTGGCTTTATTCCATGCTGTCTCCAAACTCGTCCGGCACTTTGCAACAACACAACCTTGTTTCTGTAGCGACTTTCAGCATGTTTCTTATAACAACGTCTGACATTTACATTTTACACGGTGTGAGAAAGTCACATAAACCACGGCAAATCCAATCAGAGTGGTCAGACTGAAACCAGAAATTCTATTTGAATAGGATTATGAAAGTAGTATGAAACCGATTTGTAAAATTTTTTTTTTGCTTTTCACACTTGCTAAATCTAATCTGATTGCAATTGGATATGCACAAAAATCGGATTTGGACTGACAGTCTGAACGTAGCCTTAGACTAAGCCAGGATTTAGGACATTTAAGTAGCTTTTTAAATGTGCCTTAAAGGGTAAGTTCACCCAAAAATGAAAATTCTGTCATTTATTACTCACCCTCATGTCGTTCCACATCCGTAAGACCTTCGTTCATCTTCAGAACACAAATTAAGATATTTTTGATAAAATTCGATGACTCATTGAGGCCTGCATTGCCAGCAAGATAATTAACACTTTCAGATGCCCAGAAAGGTACTAAAAACATATTTAAAACAGTTCATGTGACTACAGTGGTTCAAGCTTAATGTTATGAAGCAACAAGAATACTTTTTGTGCGCTAAAAAAACAAAATCTTTACAAATGTTTTGTTTCGAATCAGTGGTTCGGATCGCTTATCAAACCGCCAAAGTCACATGAACCATTGAAATTATGAAACACTTATGACGTAACGAAGCCTCATTTACTGAATTAGCCTCATTACTTTTTTTTTTTTTGTGCACAAAAAGTATTCTCGTCGCTTTATAATATTAAGGTTGAACCACTGTGTTTTTAGTACCTTTTTGGACATCTGAAAGTGTTTAATTATCTTGCTGTCAATGCAGGCCTCACCGAGCCATCGGATTTCATCAAAAATATCTAAATTTGTGTTCTGAAGATGAACAACGGTCTTACGGGTGTGGAATGACAGAATTTAAACATTTTTGGGTGAACTAACCCTTTAAAACATTACTGGTGTGCATCTTGAGACAAAACAATGGCACTGACATTCTTTCATTTAAGACAGCTCACATATGCATTTTAGTCTGGGACTAGGCTTAAGCCTTTTCTGTGAAACCGGGCATTCGTCGACTAAAACTAAACAAAAACAGGAAAAGGTTTACTAAATATAAACTAAAAAGCTGACAAAATTAACACTAAAACACACAAGTGGTGGGAATGTGTAGAACTGTGAATGATGGGCACTCAAATTTCTGCATGGGTCACTTGACGGTGTTTGTTTTTCCTGCTTTCAGTGGTGGCAATCTATGACTACACGCAAGACAAGGAAGATGAATTGTCTTTCCAAGAGGGGGCCATCATCTATGTCATTAAAAAGAATGATGATGGCTGGTATGAAGGTGTGATGAGTGGTACTACAGGACTCTTCCCTGGAAACTACGTCGAGTCCATCATGCACTACACGGAGTGAGCGTGTCCTCTCTCTCCTCCACCCCCCAACGCCCACCAGCGCTAATCTTACACTGCAGAAGAGTGCATGTGTGCATACAAACCATGCTAATAACAGGTCCTGTTCAGAGACGAGTGGTGCGACTGAAAAGGGGAAGTGATATGAAGCTGAACATCTAGATGTTACAGACCAGACTTTTGCACCACGGACTGAGAAAACTATTATAGAAATAAAATTATATTAATAAAAGCCAACAATATGTTTACTTTACCTTGAATGAAGGATATGGTGTTTGAAGTTCAGGATATGCATAAGCTAGATTTGGAGTGGTTACATTGTCTGTTTTTCCATATTTCATAACCTGTCCTCATTCCACAGCATTGCAGTGTTTTGGAAGGCAGCACTGGGGCTGACTGATGTCTCTGAAACGGATTTATTTTTTGAATGGCCTGAGGTGGGTTTATGGTGTGTTTTACAGCGAGGTCACATTCAAAAAGGGAATTCATTACAATCATATTGTATTTTGAGGAAAAAGGAAAGTGTGGAACTGAACAGAAAGTGTGAATATTGAGAAGTTGCTTTCTATTTATTTCATGTTTGACAGTTTAAGGTTATTTTTAATTTGAGTCTCTGTAAAATGTTTTTTTTTTAATAATTGTTTGATTTATATCTTTACTCTCCCATCTAAGAGAATCTGTTTCAGCCAGTTTGCTGAAATAATAGTAAATATTTGTGAGACCAAAGTTAATTCATGGTGTCTTTGCAGAGTCTGACTCGTTTGCATAAAGGTCTCGCTTTACTTTAACTATCATTAAATATTTCATTCATTTATGGATCCACTTTAATACTTTTTCCCTTATGAGAATCAGTCAGCCCTGACACACATGCAGTACTAGACATATCTAATAACCCCATGAACTTTGGAACGGTTTTACTTTTTTGTTTTACATCTAAATATTGTGTAGTGATGCTAACCAATTGGTTATTTAAGTGTATGTAGTGCTTCATAGACTGCATGCTTAATAAAACAAACCATATTTACATTTCATTTCTTTTTCTTATTTTATTTACAAGGTTCCCACAATAACGGATAACCCGAAATATCAGGAAATTTTAAAGTTGATTTCCAGTCCTGAAAAAATACAGCAATTACTAAAATGTAGTATAAAATATTTCACTAGCTGGTTCTGGTTGAGGGACATTTTGAGATGTTTGCACAATTTAAAGTATAATTTAAGTGTATTAGTACAGTGCTTCCCACAGGTTTTAAATATACTTTGTCACAAGTAGTAGATTATTTTTGTGCCATGGGTAATAGGAGGATTTTCCACAAACAAATACTGTGTGACTTAACATTTTCATTTCTTGAAATTCGTTTTGGGGGATATGAAATACTTTTTATCCATTTACTGCAAAAAGACCTTTAGCATGCATATGAAATATTACATTTTTATGAAAAATACACTTCAATGATGCTCAAAATTAAACGAGTTGTTTCTGGATATTGATCTGTTAGGGGCAGAATTCTGCCATCTGCTGGTTAGAGAAATCTGTAAGAAATACATTTTTTTTTTAAAGTGTAATTACCATGTACATCCAGCAGAGGACCCATAGAGATCCATTCATTTTTCTGGATGTGGCCAACTGCTTTTATAAATGCAATGTGGAACGAACATGATTACACAAACATGCAGGAAATCCATTTATTTGTTGCTACAACTTCATCTTCATTGAGAATGTGGATCATGATTGCTTAGCAATGAGCGCTTTTGAAAAGAGGAGAAAGTGGCGCAGCCGGCGTTTTTCACGCGTTTTTGGATGCAACATGAACGGCCTTTAAATCGAACGCCGATGGTTTCATTATCCCGGCCGAAAAAAGTAGAGGATAAAATAATAAAAGCAAAAATGTAGATTATACCTGGGCAGCCTTTAATATACCCTTTAATAACAGCCCACCCATGTAAAGTCTATGTGTGGGAAGCACTAAGTACTTTAAGTATGTACCTGGTAAGTACCTGACACATCCAAAAAATAGAAAAATCACAAAAAAAAAAGTATCCTGTACTGTAAATCGACTGATAAAAAAAGTGTGGGAACCCTGTATTTAATTAGTTATTCATTACACTTTTGTTCTTGATCCCTCGTATACCCAGTTTAAGACTTTCATGTGACATGGACAATGTCCAAACATTACAGTATTAATCTGGGTGCTCTATAAATGTTTATGCTAAATATTGTGCCATTTTTGTAATGTTATTGAAACGTGTATAAGCTACTATTTGACAATCACTGATCTTTTTTTTTTTCTTTCCAGCTACTAAAACCATTTTGCAGGTCCTAAAATCATTGACTTTATTATGTTACCTCCATAATGAAACTGAATCTGAATCTTACAGATGGAGGTTCTTTAAAGCGGGGTAGAGCCAGCTGAGTGAATCCCTCACTCTACCCGACAATAATACCTGGCAAAATGTGAAGTTCAGAGGGTTTTACCTCGGTCTGAAAGCACATCACTGCAAACACCATAGAGAGATGACAAATATTTCTATTTTAACATAAATAGTGATTTTTGTAACCGATTAAAGCCCATTAACTCAATATGGTGTGCAAATATGTGTATATAACTAAATAAAAGTATGGACGTCAGTGTGAGACGATGAAACTAAATGTGTGAACCGGTTCCTTCCCAGTATTAGTAATTTTCATGTAAATTGTGCCTGATCGCTCCAAAACAGCATATTTTCATTGCTTTCTTAAAAGAAATGTTTCATGTTTATTCATCAGACATAGCCGTATAGGTCCAGATACAAAAGTGAAAATTTGCGTTGACCATAAGCTTTCTGTTTCTGACTTCTTTCCATACTGTGTATTGATGAATGTGTGTTGAGGGGAGTTGATAGTGAAATGTCATCTCAGATGGCGTTGAGCTCAGTGTTTGGGATAGACGCCATGTTCTTTTTCAGACTTACATAACTTGGCAGTGAACAGGGGTCCAGATGGCTTGAGACGTACGTAAGATTGCTGGAGGTTTGCACTCAGACGCCCACAGGCTGTTAGCTGCAGAGACAGAAGAAGAGCAGTTATTCTGCTGTGACGCTCCAACCACTATATCTTTAATTAACATATTTAGATCTCTTCCACATCTTTATATAGTGCTATATCATTTTTTATTTTGCTCTAAGGATACATCGTGTCCTTACAGCAAAAACTGCAACTACACAAGGGGAAAAAAAAAAGAAAAAGAAGTGAGTATTTGTGTGAGATCTGTGCAAATCAAAGCTCAATTCTGTGAAAAGTGTCTCTGTTGTGAGAACAAGATCTCAAATGAGCAGTGCTGTTTATCAGAAGTTTTAGGAGAAAATGCTTGTCAGTATACTTGTGTAAAATGTGTTTCTCTAGGTGTGGTTTTGTATGTCGGTTTTAAATCAGGATGATATTATAACTACATTATTGCCATACTTTTGCTATAACCTGGGTAACAAGTGGAAACAATAAAACCACACTAGCATGCATTCAGATAAGAGTTTACTATACTATACTAGAAAAACAGTCCCAGAATAAGGGTTTTGTTCATAAATCAGGTTGAGGCATGCTGTCATGTGTTTTATGTTGTAATTTAACACAAGTTATTAATTATATCTGTCACACAAAACAATTGTTACCTTTAACATTTCGTTTTATATTTTATATAATTAATTTTATATAATAGTATGCTAGTCTATTTAGTCTCTAGCACTTCTCAATACTTAGGTCACTTTTCAAATCTCTTCACACGGTGAGCACAACATCAGTGTGTGTGGGATAAACTGTGGATCATTTATCATTGCTTTGGCATAAAATACATTCAGTGACTACATCTTTCAAATTACACCTTTTTTTTTTTTTTAACTTAAGTTTAAGTCCTAACAAAACTGAACAAGAGAGCAATTTGCTACATTGCTTCAGTAATGCCATACTGAAATATATTCCAAATTTAAAAAATGAAATACTATCAAAACAATCAGATGTAGCTGAACACCTGCACCATTTGATTACCAACTATACAGTTTAGTACTGTAATTTAAACATGGACAATGTAATATATACGGCAGTGAATTTTAAACAGTGTTCTGTCTGTCATTCTTTTTTGTAAAGAAATTTTGCATTAGAAATCATTGTATAATGCTACCAGTTGTTTTTAGCTCAGTGTGTTTGTTGCTAGTGTTGTGGAAGAATGAGTTGACTGGAGATTTGTGTGAAGTGTTTTGTTAGTTTTAGTGTGTTTTGAATGTGAAATTTATTGCTGTGCCAAATTGAACATTGGTAAGAAGAACTGTGTGAAGAGGTTTGAAAAAGTGACCCAAGTATTGAGAAATCTGTCCTAGCGATTATACGAAAATTGTAATGGTAGGTTCCAATGTGGAAAAACGCCCCCATATAGTGTGAAAACATGCCTTGCTACTGAGGCATTTTATTATAAATGTCTGTTCAAAGAACTGTCCTTTTTGTGTGGAGAATAAAGATAAAAATGTTCAATAGCTCTCTTTTTTTTTTTAATTAAAGACATTTAAAAATATGCTGAAATTTACACTCAAAAACAAACACACTTTGGGAAAGATCCCCTGAGTAAAAAGTGAAAAATTAATAACTGTTGACATTAAATTAGGCAAAGTGTCTATCGATTTAATATGATGAACCAAGCAGTGAAATTATATTACGTATAATAGTGCTTTTGATTTTTAAAAAAAAGGTAAGTTCAGTAGTTCAACAGGGCCATACACAGACATTTTAGTGGGGGCGGGTGCTCAAAGCGAGAAAAAAGGCACCCCTCTCATAATTACTATAAAATAACATACTGTCCCAATGTGTAGTGAGCCAAGGTCCTTACCAGAGCCCAGATTCACACGATATACTGACTAACAAGTTTATGAGCTATAGGGAGCTGATTGAGAGGCACTCAGTGGGTCCCCAGGAGCAGGGTTGAAGACCTCTGCTGTAGACTTTACCAGACACTCATGGAGATGTCTAATACTCAACAGATTTCTAGAAAATGGGCTTATATATATATATATATATATATATATATATATATATATATATATATATATATGTGCTATTATAAGAACAAGCAACAACAAGCAAAACATGCTTTAGTGGTCTAAAATAAATAACCATGCTCACTATTATTATTATTAGCCTATACTAATACTATTTAGGTGTATTTACATTCCACTTATAGTTGCATGAATAATGGTATGAGATTAGTGTTTTAAATGTAAAATTTTGAATAATATAGACATATGAAATGGAAAAAATAAATAAATCATACTTTTCTCTATATGATAATTTTATATGAAACCAATACCGCCAGTAGGTGACCGATTTATTCATGAACTGAACACCAATGTGTTGCAGGGAGACGCTGTTATGCTTTGTTTAGTTGGTGAAATTTAGCAAAAAGTCAAAACTGACATTACTGTGTTTAAAAATTCTAATATCAGCTTTTTGTTTACTGAACTTAAAACATTGTGCTGATTTTAGGAAAAACAGGGCGTTTGCGTGAGATATTGCTAACTATATCATATGATATAAACATAAAAGACAAAATCTCATACTGGGACAATTCATATCTTGAATTTTGCGGAAATTCTTATTAATTTAGGTCAGGTAGCATTTCCGACCCTGCACGTGTAGGACGCCAACGCCAGACTCGCTTGCTTTCTGTTAGGCTATTGACTAAGTGGCTTTATGTAGATATTTTAACAGTGGTTTAATCTGACAGCATTGGCAAACAACTTGGGGTAAACAACAGTATCGTTACCTTGCTGTCACCAGTGAATGCAGGTCACTCGATTTGCGTGGTGGCCATGTCGAGGGATGTAGAAGTTGGGCTCGTGCCGCTTGAGCTAAAGGGTGGAGCTTCACTTCCACCACCCCCTCTCTGGCCAAGTACACCTGGCTGCAGCCTGCAGATCGGGGCGGGGCTGAACTTGGGGCGGCGCCTTTTACTCTGATTGGCTCAGTCGTCTATCATAGGCATACATGATAGTACATGTGTTAGGAGCTGTCTTCAAATTCAAAATTGCTTTACTGGCATGACTGTAAATAATACAATATTGCCAAAGCTTGGAATACATACATCATAAAATAACAATAAAATCATCAAAATAATAAGAAAATATTATAGCATAACTTAAACTTAAATTAACAGTGTAACAAATAAGGCACATGTCTGAACATTAGATAACAGTGCTTTAACATATATACACACACACACATACTGAGGGTCACTGACTGTGGTGGACAGTAGGGAAACACTATAATGCTTTTTCACTATAATGCACAGACAATACATCATTAGCCTACATCCCACAATGGCAAGAGAAATTAATTATGAAATGCTTATTCGTGGTGGACACATGTACACAAACCCTGTACTTTAGAGTAGAGAAACACTAATAAAATATTACTCCAGTAAAAACAAAGGTTTCTAATGCGACACAAGTAAGATCGACCTAAAATAGTTAAGAGCTCAGTCTAACATTATTATGAATTATTATGAACACATTTCTAATCATGTAGCCTATGAAAGACTATTGAGCCAATCAGAGAATCGTGTCCAAAACACCATGGTAATACCATAGTTTTTGGTACTTTGATGTATATGACAATAATGTGAAGTGCAAAGAGTGCAGGTGAGTCAATATTTTTGGAAACGCATAAAAAAAAAAATGTTGGCATTGCTGAAAAAAACTTTATTGCATTCTCCTTAATTGAATTGCACTCATGTCTTTTGCAGCGTCTCATGCATAAAGCCTGGTTTATCCTCGCCGCGTCTGCACAAGCGCAAAATGTCATAGGCTACTTGTCTTTTATTTACATAAAATTAATTGTTTACATATTGTAATAAACCCAGCCACGACTAAGGGCCACTGGTGAGCTTTCTTATCATGGGTGCACTTACGCTGCCAAGAGCAGACTTATCAACGAAGGATATTAACTTTATTAACGATAATAGCAGCCTTGTGGCATTGTCACACTTTGGCAACCTGATACAAACACTGGTTATTTAATTTCATTATACAATGCAGACACATTAAAAAGGAAACCCAATACGCATTCAGGTTCAGGTTCAACCCTGCCCCGTTCTGCAGGCCTCAGCCATGTGTACTTGCCCTCTCTGGACGTAATGGACGTAATTTTATCCCTAAAACTATCGGTCTGCGCAGTGCTGCTTTAAGTCGAGCACACCTAATGGCTCTGCAGTGAGAAGCCTCTGTGAAGCATCTATGCATGTGCCTGATACACAATCAAGGTGCACAAGCTCCCTAAAGCCCTCTTATTAACCGCCATGTAGATCGTATTACAGACATTGTGAAATAATCATCTAGCATTTTCATACTGTAAACCACAATGTCCTCAGGTACTATGAAGAGCTTAATTAAAACTGCAAAAGCATTTCATTTGTGGTTAAATCCAAGGCAGGGCTTGTAACATCGCATCTCTGGAAGATTGCAGTGAAAGAAAATATATTCCCATAGAAAGAACAGCAGTAGTGAGTTACCAAAGGAATAGAAAGTAAAGAGAAAATGACATCAACCTTCATTCTGCTGTTCTTCTTTCAGTGTTGCTGTGTCTCAGGTACGAAAACATTCATGATTTAATCAGGTTTATAAGATGAGGATCTAAATATAGGATCACTGTAAATGCTTATAATATACATAGTCATGATCTCAGTTGTTTAGCAACACTTTACAATAGCTTGAAGAAGGCATTAACATAGTGCTTAACAGATTATTATTGCACATTCAAAAAGTAATGTCTTGAAAATATACAGATATTTTGATATTTGCAATGTACACTACTGTTCAAAAGTTTAGGGTTAGTACACTTTTTTTGAAGAAATTAATACGTATTAAATTGATCAAAAGTGACAAAAAGACAATGTTACAAAAGATTTCTATTTGAAATAAATACTTTTTATTAAATAAATGCAGCCTTCGTCTTTTTTCAAAAAACATTTAAAAATCATACCAACCCCAAATATTTGAACAGTAGAGTACATATGTCATCAACAAACAGATTGAATTAGTGAACGTTACGATGGAGTGTAAAAATTTACTTTCATTAAACAGGACACCTTTGGTTAGGATATAACTTCAGTCCTATGGCTAACCTGGCATTGAAGGTTTCTGTTGATGGAGTCAACAGGCAGTCCAGCAATTTCAACCTGCACAGGCCAACTAGAAGAGTGGTCCAGCAGGTAATAATATACACATTTATTTTTAAAGAAAAAAAAAGAGTTTATTTATGTGTAATTTGCAGCTTCAGGAATCCTCTCAGTCAAAGTGGTCAAGCAGTTTCACATAGTAGCATACCGCCATCTAGTGGTTATATAAATATAGTTCAACTCAACAAAACCAGCGGTAGTTCACATAAAATTGTCATCATTTACTAACCCGCATTTTTTTCTTCTTCTGTGGAACATAAAAAATATATATATATATATATTTTGAAGAATGTTGGTAACTAAACAGTTTGGGTTCCCATTGACTTCCATTGTTTTTTAGTCCACAAGTTTGGAACGACATGAGGCTAAATTATGACAGACTTTTAATTTTGGGGTGAACTTTTCATTTAATACTCACTAAAAGAATAATTCGAACAAAAACGATCATTCTTTAATTATTCACTCACCAAATCCAAATCCATATGATACAAAAGTGTAAACAATCGTCACACTTTTCCTTGCACACTCAACAACAGTTCTTAGTGACATCAATAAGCTCCATCCTTATTTATTTATTTATTATTTTACACATCTGGCAAGGCGTATCTCAGTTAATTTTAACTCCAACTTTGTTAAAAATGCAGCCCACTGTTTGAGTTTGTCACTTCTTACAATTTCAAGACGAGTATTTTCTATTTTTATTTTGCGTGCCAGGCATTTAATGCATAAATTCAAAGCGTTTAATGCGTTATAGCCTAGCTAATGACTAAATGAACAAATAATTAGAAAGTCGCCATAATTTATGTGAAAGCTACTGCAGAGAAGGAAGTTTCGAGTGATTTATATAATGCTAAAATACATTCAAAATGAGTCTAATTAAGTTTGCTAATGTACTAAATGTTAACGATACGTTTAAAGTGTTGACGGCTGTGTAATCAAACATTAATGGTTTAAGTGACAGACTCTTCTGATCTTTGCCCTCGAAGATCACACTGGTACGTCAAAATACGTATGATATCCTGCTTGATTTCGGAATAAAGGAGACAGTCTGTCTGAAATACGCCAGGAGAACATACATGCATAGTTGCCTTTTCAAACGTGGACGTTTTGCGGTAAGAGCACTCTTAACTCGCTCCCTGTTACAGGTCAGACATACCATTCACTAATATCGTACTAAGATATTTCTCACCTTTTCTTCTCTGTCTCAAGTCTGAGGAATCGTGCTCGAGTCTCGCGCGTGTTGGCAGCATGTCTGTAGCTCCTCTGGGCATCAGTTGTATTGCTGATACAGCTGCACTTGGGTCCAGCTCAGAGTCCAGCAGTGAAGAGGTCATTCTCCGGGGCACAGGACAGGCTCCACTGGGCTTTTTCTCTCCAGGAATAATTCTATGTCAAGGAAAGTTGGACTGTTCCAGATTACTGCTTTGATTTCATAAAACGTGATTAAAACAGACAGACAGACCCCCAGTTGATGCTTCAAATAAAGCAATAACCTTTGTTGAGCTTTAAACAAGATGCATTTTCAATCAACTCCTTATCTCTGTGCACATTTCTGTGGTAAACACACATGAACTGTAATGAAATTAAATGTTTAGTAGTTAATTGCTGTGGTATAGCTGTGATCTCTTGATTACCGCCCAAGGAACATTCTTTTACAGTTTAATCACTCACATAAAATTATGCAACACTTAAGTGTATATTTTAAAACCGTATACACGCATTATGAAGAGTTTTCTATCATTGTTATTCATTGTAAATCAGAGGATTTACCATAATAAGCTTTTAATTGTATGATAAATTCCCATCAAAATAACAAGAACTTGGACAACATTCTGTGTGATTTACACATTTATATTGTTCAGTTTAAATGTAACAGACATTTACTTCCCCATTTATTTTACTAAAGGTTCCTGACTTTAAGAAACAGCATTAGCTCTGTACTCCTCTCTGTAAAGAGAAATGTATCTGTTCCTATATTTCATTGCTTAGCCTTTCAAAACAGAAGGATTTTTTTGGAGATGCAAAACCAACAGGTACATATTTTCTCAACCTACACATTCAAGTTTGCTAAATGGATGACAATGAGAGTAGGCACACAGTGAATTTTTTTTTTTTTTTTTTTGCATTGTAAGTCAAGCAAACTTGACATGACACCTTTTATTTTGTGGCTATGATCCTAAAACCCAACAAAGTGTGCAATCTTAGGCAAACCATACAATGGAAGCATGCATGCTAAATTAATGTCAGTACATTTTGACATTTCTGTGACATGAGAGATAGATGTTCCAGATATGTGACACTTTAATACAGCACTGTATGTAGACAGAGGTCAAAATAAGGAGAACAACATCACTTCCTACTGTGTGTTTCACCCATGCAGAGCTAACGCACATTGATAAAGTCAGGAACTGCAGCTGTATGTACAGATAGATAGCAGTGTAACCAATATAAACAGACAGCACATCCGATTCCACACACAGACCAGTTACTCAAAACTCAAGATGTACTCAAGTGGTAACAGGCTCATTTTCATCCTTGTCTAACATTTGGACATCTTCAAGAAAAGTAAGGGTCCACAGCGACACAACATAAGATTTATCAATAACAATGATAGTTGTTTTTTCTTTCTTGACATTTTAGTGGAAGGTTCAAAACCATTTAAATTAAATGTGGAAAATTTGGTAGAATACTTCATTTAGAATGTATGCTACACAAGTGCAATTCCCACATCGGGATTTGCACATCTAATGACAAGTAAGGGCGGCATTTTTACCAGGCCCTCGCTATTTTTCTGAGAGTGGATCAACCAAATCACTCAGACAAAATGCGCGCACGCACACACACAAGCATCGGTTCAACAACCCTGATTTTCTATTCACGTTTAACGTTTACAGTCAAGGGTTTCAAAACTAAACTTTAAAATAAGAATATATTTCAGGTATTAAATAATTTCATATAAAAAAAGTACAAGTTCCCTCCCACCCCAGAGTTCCACATATATATTTTAATATACATATACATTATCCCCTTTCCTCACAGCAGTGTCCATGCAGTACCTATAATAACAACGTCAGTCTCTTTTTCTCAGAATTTTTGTATATCTGCTACACTTAATAGCAAAGCGGCACAAACACGCAGAGAAGCTTATGTTATAGATGGTTTGGCTTTTTCATACTGTGGTTATAATCTGGGGTTAAAATGAGTATTATTTTAATGCAGACGTTTCAGCCGTTGAAGATAAACAGAGTGGAAAAGGAGAGTAGCATATCCATACTCGGCACATTGTCCCATCTACCACTCGCTTGTCAGTTTAGTGTTTTGGTCCCGTTTGGGTGGAGCCGGCGGAGGACCCCGCCGTAATGTTGCATAGCCTGAGATGTTGGCGCTCATGTATCCGCCCTTTTTCTGCTGTCCCAGCAGCAGCTCTGGAGGAGGGGGCGGAAGGGCCATATCGTCCATGGTGGCTACTGGCTCCAGCTTGGCTGAGATTCGTGAGGAGGTGAGGGAGCCATGTCGAGTCATGGACTTCCTTTTGAGAGTTCTGTTGAGGTCTTCCAGAAAGTTGGGCTGGATGGACAGATTGGCCTTGGGGGAAGTTGGTGGGATCTGAGAGTTAAAAGAGGACAGAGGCATCTGTTGAGGAGGTGGAGAAAGGGCAAGTGGCTCAGGGGGGCCACTGCTGCGGCGGTGCATAGTTGGAGGCAGTGCTTTCTTTAAGGAGCTCTGCTTCCATGAGGATGTGGAGCTGGAGGAATGTTGGGGTTGAGGGTTCACCACGGCTACTTTGGGAGCCCCAGTGTGCAGTTCTGATGGGAGAGGTGGAGGAGGCAGGAGTTCCGAGTCTGGCGGCGGAGGAGGAAATTCACACTCCGGAGGAGGAGAGGGGAAGTCTGAGCTGGACTGGAGATATTGACCTTGCTTCCCCTGGATAGCCAGTGGCAGATTAGCCAAGTTAATCTTGCCTGGTTTTGGTGGTGCCCGAGGTCCTGCAAAAGAGTCCTTGGAAGGTGATCCTGTTGTAGAGGATGGAGTTGAAAAGGAACTGGGTGGGGCTTGACTAGTTTGGGCAAACATGCTGACCAGATCCTCCACTTTCTTGGACTCCTGGTACTCAACCGAAGAAGTGGACTTGATGCTGGAGTTGCGCTGTGGGGTTGGAGGGGGCTTCTTCCCTGCTGAACCAGTAGAAGAATTTGATGATGTTGATGGGGACTTCTTGATTGGTGATCCCACCTTGCCAGAAGACTGTGGGGCAGGAGGTGGGCTTGGAGCAGGAGGTGGAGGGAATTCAAGGGTGCTCTCTGGTGGAGGTGGAGGAAATTCAGGAGATTGTGGTTGAGCCTGCCCTCCTGGCTGCCATTTTGGTTTGGTTTTTACCACAGGAGGAGATATGGGACATTTGGATCCATCAATAGTGTCAGGGAACTGGTTTACAATCTGCTTTACCAGCGATTGGGTGGGAGAGATGGGGGCAGATACAGATGGAGCTTTGGAAGAAAGGCTATATTGCTTGGGAAGTGTCGGTGGAGGTTGATTGGGACTGTGACCACTGGACAGGCTCTGCTGTTTCTTCATGGTGGCCTGAGGAGTTGGAGACAGAGAAGGGGGCACAGGGGAAACAGGGGAAATGCCAAGGCCAGGTTTTGGAGCTGTTTGGGGTGGAAACCCACCAGTGAAGGTTTTAGGAGGGGCAGGTGGACCTGACTGCTGAGGTGGTGGAGAGAAACACACTGGCGGAGGTGGTGGAGGCTCTTCATCTTGCTGGACAGATGAGAAGTCATAGGCCATATTAGGGAACTTCTGAGCTAAGAACTGCTGGAGCCCATTGGTGCTGAGGGGAGGTGGGTATTTTAACTGTTCTGGGGGTGGTGGTGGAGGCAAGTAACCATTACTGTGTAGGTGAGATGGAAGTGGCAGCTGGTCATCCTCTGGAGGTGGAGGCGGAGCATAGTGGGGGCTGAGAGGGGCGTGCTTCAACACCGCCATGGCTGACCCTGGCACTGGCATCTCTGGAGGAGGTGGTGGTGGTGGGGGCGGAGGAGGACTGCTGGCAGTTTCTGCCAAATTATTCATAACCGGTTTGAGACACTGTGAGGGTGGCGTTGGGGGAGTAGTTTGCTGCTGTACTACCAATAAGGGGGTCTGTTTGTAATGATTTGGAGCCTGGGAGATGTTTTGCAGCCTAGCAAGGGTGCTGTATTTAGTGAACTTAATTGGAGTTGAGTGGTGCGTGGGGTTGGGGAGCGGGGGAGGTGGTGGAGGCGGCGGTGGTGGAGATGGGGGTGAGGTAGGGGACACTGGGGACACACCGCTGTAGCTGCTACGAGACTGGATAGACTGGGGTAGTTGGGGAAGTTGTAGAGGGTAAGAGGCTCTAGCAGGGTGTGTTGGTGGGCCATCCATTCTCATCTGTGGATATAACAAAAAAAAATCAATCAATTAGAACAGGAGTATGAATGAGATTTTTTTGACATTGATTTTACATTTTTGAATGATACATATGTATTAGTAATGTGCAAGAAGATATTCAGCAGACAGTGCAATTAAAAGATTGAAATGACATGAAATGTTATGGGAAATGTTATAAAGTCTTATGGGAGGAACCAAGAACTGTTAGTATTGAGATCTGGTCTTCCAAACTCAGACGCTTTTGTTCTTACAAAATCGGTTCATTGAGATGTAGAGTTCAATCATAAAATCACCAATTATAACAACAGCAATTCAGTGTGTGCATCACAAAACAGGAGTTATCCTGTTTCCTGCTGTGCTTACCTTCTCTGAGAATATCTCCCATTGATAACACACACCAAACCAAAACACTCCAACCATTAAGTAACATGTTATTCAATACAACACCAGTGCACTGTCTGTTAAGAGTTAACACAAACTATTACTGAAGGTGTCTCACACCAGTCCCCAATTACCCAACATTCACAAAAACAACTAAGATGAACCGCCCGCCACACACATCATATCAGTGGTTAGTTGCTTTAGAGGTTCACATGTGAGGATTATATAACATATAAAGGGCTAGAGTGTGAGGTTTTTCCACACCCCTAACCTCAATCCCCACCAGTGTATAGCCTTTCCAGACTTGACATTCTCATCCTGGGTAGACAAACAGAGAGGGGACCAATTAACAAGTAATATAACTGGGGACAGTGTGACATGAGTTCAGTGTCCCACAATTGTGACTCAGATTTCCCTTGTCCTCTGAGTAATTAAATTTGACACTTGAAAGTAGCTGACAATGTGATGTCATATCCTAATTTAACAAATTCCACTGACATCATTTTAATTGACCCTTCACTGGGAGTTTGATTGACAAGCGATCTAACCAATCATAACGCCGAATCCGCCATTTTGTCCGACAAAGCAGTCATAAGTTAGAAGATTAACCTCAGTGGACTTGAACTTGAAAAATGGTGTGTATTTACGTCTTTCCGCATTTTAAACAACATTCCTTCTGATGTTCATTCATGTTTATTTGATGCTATAAATTAACTAGTAGGAAGAGATGATTGGTTCACGAGCCGCTTGAGCTGAGGCACTACAGCAATCTGTCACGACACATTAAAGAGCCACAAAACAGTTTTTATTGTATGAATTTCTTAAAAAAAAAAAAACACACACACAATTTGAAAGCTGGGACATTGTTTAATATCATAAGTAACCTGCTCTGTCTTGTCTGTCGACGCGTTGTCAGTATCCTCTTTGCTCCGTGATGTATTTTTCACTCTGTGTGGCGTGACAGCGCCATGGCTTGTCGGACAAAGCAACAGTAACTAAGGGGGGGCGGGTCTTTGTGAAGGGTCAGTTAAATCAGAGTAAATGGGAACTATAATTAAAACACTGACACCATCAAACCAAACAAACCTCCTTGTTTTCTTTTTGTTTGGTGTATGTGTTTATGTTCTTTAAGGTTTTAGTGTGACTATATATACAAACTAACATACTTTTTTGTTGTTCCTAACAATGCCCTTCAGCCATGACTGAATTCACAATGCAGCATGGCCTCTTGTACCTTATATCTTACATACTGTATAATACTGTCTAATATTGCAAACAACAGATTTTTTCAAATGGATTAGGATACGTAACAATGACACCATGATGAAGAAACAGAAGTGGAACGAAGCAGAGCAAGTAAAGATTTAAAATAAAGTTCTTCAATGGTCACCTTGGGTTCATCTGCCTGATTGCCTCTCTTCCAGGCCTCAGAGAAGATGGAGCTGACCACACTCTGAGAGCGCACATGACCAGAGGACGTAGTCTCTGACACACCACTGTCTGATTGGCTGGAGTGGTTGGATTGAGATTCTGTAGGCATGAAAGTATAAATGAATCAAAAGTTGAGTAAAGACACAAACATAGAAACCCGATAATCTGTCTCATAGACAACAATACAAAAAAGCCTGTTAAACATCAAGTACTGCCTCATATCTCAGGTTACCTGTATTTCTGCTGGTGCACTACTGATCTTACCTGGTAGACTGGAGGAGCTAGAACCAGACTTGATACTGGAACTGGACAGGGAGGACCAATCATGAGCAGCCTCTGTGCGTCTCATAGCTTCCTGGTAGTTCACATACAGCTGCTTCCCATACTGCATTAGAAATCACATAGATTCAGCCACAAAACCTAGCATTATACACATACTATACATACATATTACATTATACACATTTACACCAAAACAAAATATTACCTTGGCAATGCGTATTCCGTTAACCCACTGATGCAGTGTTCTGACATCGTCACAGCACAGATACTTGATGTACTGTGATTTCTTCTGAATCTGAGGGTGCTGTGTGAGGACAACGGAGACATTATCTATACTGATGCATTTCATTGCCTTTGTGGAACGCATATAGCAATAGTTTCATATCCTTATATCAGTTATAGACACATCAGCACATTTCCATGTATCAAACTATAATCAGCTGGCTCACCCACAGACATATTTCACACAAAACTGGCAGGCATTACCTAAAAAAAAGTTTCAAACTGATTGACTGGCTTTTATGCAATAAGCTACAGTCAGGGTTGTCAAATGTCTGTGTTTTCTATACCGCTAGTTGCTGAATGATGCTGTGTCATTTTTCATATGAGATTTTCCATGCTGGTATATTATTGTGGTGTCAACCATTTTGGATAAACCCATCTCTAAATGTTGTAAAAACAACAAAAAAATTGTGTTTGGTCATTTGTCAGACAGACTCTTTCTGTCTAAATAGGCAGTTCTTCACAAGAATAAACTGCAATGTGGTAAACCCTTTATGCTGTCCTCAAAAATCTGGCTACATGAGACTAAGGTCAGAGAAGTTATAGTGGATAAATGTTACGCCAAAAGAAAGCCAAACACTGACCAAAAAGAGTCTATATTTATGTTTGTCTCACTTCTGTGGCTTTGATTTCCCTCCGAGGGTGTCTGCACAAACTGAAAAAATATGTTGTTCAGTCCAGAACTGTAAATTGCAATGCAGACAGAGATCTGGCTTTTACAGATCCCAGCACTTCAAATGTCTTCCGACAAAAAAACATCTTACTGCTGTCTGTTTTAACCATACAGACAAATGGAAATCTGGAAAATTCAAGAGGATTATGATAATGTCTAGAGATATGCAAGAGCAAAAAGCCTTTTTTTTTTTTTTTTTTTTTTACCACTTTTTACTAGTTACAATTGACTCTTTAATCATTTTTTAGTAAATGCTTTAAAGAACGCATGGCAAGATCTTCTTCCTCTCCAAGAACAAAACAGTGACTAAAATGTGTCTGACATCTGATAATAGACCATTTGGGTATTTACAGCGATAACGTTTTTGAGGGCGGAGCCTACCTGTGACAGAAAATGACAGTTCTGCAGTAGTAGTCTATGGAAGCCACAGAATAAAAGAATATAAAGGGTGATTTTGAGTGTATATCTCACAATTTAGATTTTTATTTCCCAATTCCAAGTTTATATCTAACATTTCTGATAATAAAAAATCAGAATTGTGACATATAAACTTATTTGTCTTTTTTCCTCTTGAATTGCTAGTTTATATACCCTGTAATTCTGTTTTTTTCCCCCTATAAACTTGCTTGATATAAACTTGCAATTGCGAGTTATAAAGTCCAAATTGGGAGATTTAAGCAACTGCAAGAAAAAAGTATTGTGAGATAAAAATGTTATGTATAAATGTTATCAATGTAAAATGTTCTAGGTTTAAATATTATTTCATGCTATAACTGTAGGGCTAATACATTATGTACCCAATGAACTGCATATGACCTATTGTTTACAAATTCATGCTTTAATAGTAGAGTAATCATCGCATGTTTCATTAGTCCAGTCTGTGGTTTGCAATCATACACGTCTGTGTTTAGTTTCAAAGAGCATCTTCAACAACAGATTTCTATAAAAATATATATTATTTTTTTTGCATTTTTTTTCTGACATCCAAAGGCACGTGACATTTTTTCTCTTATTCTGTGGATTTTGCTCATTTTCCTCCACTTGTTACAACTGGTTTTCTGCCAACACAATGCGTGTGCAACTGCAGTGACGTAACTGTGACATCTGCTCCCAAATGGTCTATGAGGGATGAAAACTTTCACACTGTTTATAACTGCTTATAAAACGGTTAGTTCCTGTCCTTGATTCTGATTGGTCAATAGCAGCGTTTTATTCATGATAAAACACGGCTTGTTCCGTGTTCACAACAATTCAGTCTTTTCAATGTAAAAGTCTTCGCTACTGACTGACACAATCATAAAGACAGTCTTTGCCGCCATCTAATAGCATAATAATGTAAATTCTGTTGCTGTTCAAAGTCAAGGACTATTTTTTCCGGTGGAGGGAAGACTTTTAGTAAGAGTTTCCCTTATGAAAGTTGCATTGTTACATATTTTTGGCTTTAATATTTGTATTGTGTGGTAACCGTTTTATAAAAGGGGTTGCAGGCTAACAACGCCCTTCAGCCGTGACTTATTCACGATACAGCACAGCCTCTCGTACCTTATTGCTTACTTAAAATAGAATGTCTGATACAATGTACAAAGATGATTGCTGTAACTCACCTTCAGGACCATGCAGTAGTCAGTTGGGGCTTTATACTTGCTGCGGTAGTCCTGACCCAAGTACACATTAACATGATCCAGCTGCAGGAAGCAAACCAGGTCTCTAGAAGCCTACAGATGACACCGGAAAACAGGCAAAAACTATGTTAGAACATAAGTTTTTTTGTTTGTTTGTTTTTGTAAATGAACCTGTAAGAAATGCAGGTAATAGCCCCAATACAAAGTATAAATATGTATTGTCTATATTCATATGCTTGTGTCATATGTGCTTACTATTATCAGAATGATTATTTATTTCATAATAATGCCACACAGTTGACCTGCTGTCTAATTTATTCATTTATTTATATTGTGCCAAAAAGAATAAAAAAGACCTAAATTGATATGATTGTTACTTCACTGTTGAATCCACTAGGGGGAGCACTACATTTGCAGAAAGTTCCATTGAATTAGTGCATAGAAACAGGAAAGACGGGTTGAATTGCATGAAACAGAGTCCTGAATGTTCTTTTTTGTGAAGCACTGAGATTCTGTGTAGAGTCAGACAGTCATATGTGTTAAGCATCAGATGCAGATGGGCAGCAGCTGTCAAAGCCAGAGTGATGACCTGAGGATGTACAGCAGCTGCTCTCTTATCTCTCTCTATCACCCTCTGCCTCCCTGTGGTTTGTGGATAATGAGCAGTCACTGGCCCATCATGTCTACTCTGAACTTGACCTCATTAGCTGATCTTTAAGTGTTAAGCAGAGACAGTCAACGGGCCCTTTATCTCCTGAAAAGCACAGGAATTATGGAATGTGACTGACAGCAAGTGTGTTTATGCTTCAGTGATCAAATCTCACTTACGCATGTGTATATTCAGATACGGTCCATCAAGATGTGCTCATGTCAGGATTGACATCAATGATGTCTTGTACCTAATCACGAGGCACCTAATGTGAATATGTGCATTTACAGTACATAAGGATATGCAGCAGCACAAAACCAGCTTTATTTCAGTATCATGTATATACCATTATAGTATTCATTAATATTTTCATTTTATTTTTATATTTTCAGTTTTTCTCATTTCAATTTGAGTTAGTTTTAGTAATTTTGTTCTTTGCTTGTCATTTTTATTAGTTTTTTTAGTATTTCTATATTGCTTTCCATAATTTTTATTTCAGTTTTATTTTTAGTACTTCAACTTCAACTTATTTACTCAAGTGAGCTGCCAAGGCAACATTTCTAATTTTCATTGAAGCTACTTAAGTTTGAATTTTAATATTTAAATTTTATTTCAGCCTTATTTGAATTATCGAAAACAATTATTTAAAGTTTTAGTTAACAACTGCAGGAAACTAAGCCAAATTGAACATATTTATTCAATTAGAGCAAATATAAGATTGAAGGGCAAGAATTTCATTGAATAATGGTTTAGATTTCAGTCTGTTTCTCACACAAAGCTATTGTGTATTATCACTGCTTTCTTAGAAGATAGGCTTTACAGTGTGAGTGTATCTACACATTCATGTGAACGCTTAAGTGCAAGCATAACACAAACATATGTGCACATAATCCTACATTTCTGTTATATGTGAACATAATCCCAGAATCTCTCTTTATGTTGTTAGAAATCTGTCAGCTGGCAAGTGGAATTAAGATTATGGAGCAGATGAACATCTCGCTCTGGGAGTGAATCCTTAAAGTTAATCTAAAACCAAGCACGTCCTCAGACAACTGATTAGTGCTGCCCAATTTGACTGTATGCTAGTCAGTGTATGTTAGGGGTGTAACAATACATCGTGTCACCATATATCGCAATACAAAAATGCAACAATAAATATCATGGATAGTGACAATATGTATTGTGTATAGTTCACCCAAAATGAAAATTACTGTGTGAGAAAAAATTCAATTTACAGAGTTTTAGTGTCAGTACTACACTGAACTTCTATAATAGTATAATGTCGAATATAATGTATAATAATGCAATGGGGGAATATTTGTGGGTCCTGATATTGCCAAATGTCTTATGTTACCAGTAAAAAAGGGGCTCCATTATTTTAAATACATCTAGTCAATGACAGAGTGCAAGCATATTCGTATTTTTCTGTATTTTCAGCTTCAGAATCATGAATATTTTTATTCTGGTGTCACCATTGTCCTGTGCATTGGGTTACCAGCACCAAGTCAATTTTTTAATTTTGACAGTTACTTTTTTGTTAACCTTTTACCATATTATTGAAGTATCGCAATAATATCGTATCATGAGTTCAGTATTGTGATATGTATCGAATCGTGACATGAGGGTATTGTTACATCGCTAGTGTATGTATATGTATGGAGCCCCAAAATGGACCAAAAAAACCCGCACAAACTCCGGTGTGAGCACAAGTAGCTTTTTGCGTGATGACGAGTTACAATTTCCCATTTATGTATTCTATAACCTATTTCCTTTGTGCGTCACTGCCATTTTACTATGAAGAAAATCAGAGTTTAGATGTGAACGAATTAATAAAGCTCAAAATTGGCTTTGTAAGGGCACTATGTCATATTTCAAGGCCTTATGTCCACTTTAAAGAATTTAACTCTGTGGCGGCCGAGTAACTGCACCACGAAATGGGCTGATGGGTAATAGGTAGCTCAGTGTGCATTGTAATATTTTAATGGTTCATAAAAAACATTGGTACAAAAAAAAGTGATCAAAATTTGGATTTCGTTAGGGCAGTATATTTATATTGTCTAATATAAAACTTTAACAGCCAATTAAAAAATATATTGGTGCAGTAAAATGTGCTAAAATGATGTATCACACAAGATCAAAACACTCTTTATTAAACCACTTTGTCGGATTTAACGCATCCTTACAGGTTGCGGAGAAATGCTCAGTTTCTTCATTCAGTTCTAACAGCACTTATTGCTAGCAGAGCCATAGGCATAAAGGACTTTAGAAAGCATTGTGTTATATAAAGGGGAGGCAAATGAATAAGTAGCTGGATAAATAGGTTGTAGTATACATAAACCAGAAATTATAATGCGAGAGCACACAAAAAATTCCAGCGTGCACGTGAGAAGTTTCTTGTGAGCATGCAATAGTTTCTCTTGAGTACGCAAATGTTTCTTGTGCACACGCAAAAGTCTGGATATTTTTTTATTTTTGCAAAGGTCCCTTTAGGGGCTCTGTATTTATGAGGTTTTATTCCAAACAAAAAGTACAAAAAAAAGTATGATCTCCCCTCTTATTTCAGCAGATCCTAAAGCACTTTCACAAATGCACAGATGCTTTTTGGCGTTCTGACATTTCGGATACCGTTTTCACCTGTATTTTACACTGATCATTTGTGATGGGATCACCAAAATATGCACTTTCCTATTATTAGGATCCTATAGAAGGTAATGTTATTTTTAGTCCAGTGATTCCGTATCTCTTCTCTCCTTCTCATCTCACTAACGCGACAGTCGGCGGGGCCAAAGATGCAATGATGTAGAAGTAGGTGTTGATCTGATTCTGCAGAGGCGGTCTTTCGCAGCACTATTATGTCATAATGTGACAAAATTGTTTTCAGAGCTTGATTTCAATTAAAGCTGTTTTTGGACTAACTAGGAAGTTTAGAGTTCTGAAAGTTACAGGATGTTTTAATAGTAAATTGACATCTTACATGTCAAAAAAAAAAATCAAGGAAAATTAGATTTCTCAATTCATGATCCCTTGAAAATACCAGGTGGAAGCAGGGCCATAGTGTAAGAGTGTTTGTGTGTCAGTCAGCAAGTTTGTGAGAGTGTTTATCAGTCATTGAGTGTGTGAAAGTGAAAAGAAAATGAATTTCAGAGCAGAAAAAGAAAGACAGACTCACAACTGACCTTAGCTTTACCCTTTGGCACGTAATATAACCCAGAGGCTCTTAACAGAAAGTAGCGCTTCTTCCAGGATTTCTTGCCGTCGTCTTTGAGCCAGAGCACCCCTTCCATCTCAGGCACACTGATGGAGCTTCCACAAAAACACTCCTGCTCAAAAACACATAAACACACACACACCTTTATAAGCCCCTTGAGTGAGTACAACATGTCTGACATGACCTAAATAAGTCATGCTGTTGAAAGCACAAGAGAGAATGTGTGTAAGTAGGTTCATGGTCTGCCTCACCTCCAATAGAGCCTCTTTATTTCTGTCTGCCATTTCACACGTCTCCTTACGCCCCAGCAAATAGTTCTGAGGGAACAGATGATTCAGGGAGATAAACCACTTAATAAAGTGGAAAATGATCTGCGACTATCACTGATTTGCAGGTGCTGTATACCAGAGCATTAGCCAAAACAAATCGTTAGATATTTGAATGTGTTATTTTAACAGGCATTCAACAAAGTGCAACATAAGAAAACAAAGTGGTTAAACACATGGATTGACATCTTGTGTTCAGGGTCGCAAAGACTGGGCAGTGAACACACTTTAACCAGCCTCTGCTGAGATCAATTATTCATTACAGCTCAGCATTTACATGACATTGACCTACATCAGTCACAAACACCGATAAAACAACTGATCCATAGAGCACTGATGAACAAACCTCTATTACTGTCACTCTATATCATTAATACACTCTTTGGTGACTGAACTGCACAAATCAATTTCAACAATTACTTTGACCAATCACACTAATTCAATGCATGGGCATTAAGGGACAAAATCAAAAATGAAAATGATGCAATTCTGAAAATTAAGGGATTATTCATTGAAAATGTTGCCATTCTTCATATTAAACATGGCATCATTAGCCACACAACATCAGTGAATAACTAACTTAAACTATGATTAAAAAGTTTGGGACAGTAAGATATTTGAAAGAAATTAAAACTTTTATTCAGCAAAGATGCATTCAATTCATCAAAAGTGACAGTAATGGTACAAAAGATTTCTATTTCAAATAAATGATGTTCTTTTGAACTTTCTATTCATCAAAAAATAAAAAAAATGCACCATGTTTTCCACAAAAAATATTAAGCAGCAAAACTGTTTTCAACATTAATAATAAGAAATGTTTCCTGAGCAGCAAATCAGCATATTAGAATGATTTCTGAAGGATCATGTGACACTGAAGACTGGAGTAATGATGCTGAAAATTCAGCTTTGCCATCACAGGAACAAACTACATATTAAAATATATACAAATATATAATTAAATTTATTCTAAATTGTATTATTTCACCATTTTACTATGACTATTTTCAAAAAAATCTTACAGGCACCAAACTTTTAAACAGTACTGTATAATTCACAATGCTATTGTAGAAGACTTAAAATGTAGTGCACAAAGACCCATTTTTGCTGATTTTTGGAGCTAAACAGACATGGTCACTATTGACGGATGTAGTATTACCTGAGGGTTCTTGAAAAGCGCATATTTCTCAATGCGTTCAATGAACATCAGTCTGTTGGTGCTGTCTCTGGTCCAATTCAGCAAGTTTTCCACCAGGTTCTCATGATCCTCAAAGATTCTCTCTGGAAAAACAAAGTGTGAACAGTATAAAGATGAACATTAACAGTTATTAGAGACTGTATAATAAAAATATCTGACTTGCTGTTCATAAATCAATGAGAACAACTCTGGATACCTTCACTTCTCTGTGAAAAATTATCCTGATGTGGAAAAAAGTGATTGTAAACCAAAGATAGGTTTAGTAGTCCGTGTCTAAATCATGCGGTAAACAGGCCTACAAGAGATCCGATAGTCAGTAAGGAAAAGTGACATTTACCCAAATTACTATAAGCCTCGCTGCCACTGTCCTGCTCTATTTACTCTCTATAGAGAGAAAAAGTCCCCTGAAGACATTTAGGACAAGAAGTATATAATAAATTGCATGCACTAAACAAATTTAAAATAGGTCAAAACTTATAAACCACTGAGGTAAATCAAATCGTTACATTAACAATTTCTACATGGGTGCTGCAAGTTCCATGAAATCAAACGTATTTAAACAAAACTTCATAATATATGATAAATGTTTAAATATAGGCCGTTATGCTGAGCCTAACGTTTGCCTTGTACACTGAAAAGTATCAGACATGAGATTCTTAAATTTAGAAACCTCTGCTCCTAAACAAACAGACTGTCAGTATATAAAAGGCAAACCCTTAACAAAAGATTTACACAGTTTATTAAAGATGATAAAAAAAAAATGAAAAGAGTAAAATCACTAATCTGGGAGATTAAAGGTCTGTCCATTAAGAAATTAAAGTTTCTTAATGATCCCTTATACTCCTCTTTTAATCCTAATACCTGGATAAAGCCAGATTCCATCACATCTTAATGCTGAATGAGTGACCTTTAACCTCAACCTCAATAAATACACCTGCCACAAGAGCAAAATCTAAAAGTTTGACTATGAGCTGAAAGCAAGACAAAAATAATTCAAGAACTATATCAAAATTAAATACAACATGTTGTTTAATGTATGACAATACATGTCAAGACATATTTATTTCTTTTCTCATGAATATAAGAGTGGGCACATGCACTCACTCACAAAATACCTCCAGAAAAGACCTCCGCTGCTCTTCCTATTAAAGGGACTTGAGCATAGACCATCTGGTGGATATTCTACACACGACCACTATATCTCCTTGTCTTCCCCTCTCTGCCCTTTTCTCCCACTGAAAGAGCAGAGAGTGGAAAAACAGAAGCCCTGGAGATGTAGGCTACGGCCACACGCATGATCGCTCAGGACCTACATAGAGAGCAGCCCAGCACATGAGGCCTCTGACTCACACACTGCAAACGAGGGTGCAGTTCAGTCCAAGGCATGTTCCAGGTTCAATACAACTCCATCAACAACATACCACAGGACATAAAACAGAATCGTCACTCAGCGTGTCACTTATCAAAGAATCGTGAAAAAAAATGTATGACGGTTTTCACAAAAACATTAAGCAGCACACCTGCTTTCAACATTGATAATAATAAGCAATGTGGTAACACGTTAGTTTGGGGACCAATTCTCACTATTAACTAGTTGCTTATTAGCATGCATATTACTAGCATACTGGCTGTTTATTAGTACTTATAAAGCACATATTAATGCCTTATTCTGCATGACCATATTCTACATTCTTAATCCTACCCAATACCTAAACTTAACAACTACAACAACTACCTTACTAAATATTAATAAGCAGTAAATTAGGAATTTATTGAGGCAAAAGTAAAAAATGTGTTCCCCAAACTAAAGTGTGACTGAAATGTTTCTTGAGCACCAAATCAGCATATTAGAATGATTTCTGAAGGATCAGGGGTAACACTTTATTTTGCAGTGTCCTTGTTACACGTTACATGTAGTAATTTCTACAAATTGTGTCTATTTACATGCAACTAACCCTAAAGTCTATAGTCTGTACATATAGTTAATTAATATTTCTCAATACTATAAATAATACTTCACAGTATTACTGTCTTTACCGTATTTTGATCAAATAAAAGCAGCCTTTGTGAGCATACTGTAAGAGACTTCTTTTAAAAACAATAACAAATCTTACAGACCCCACATTTTTGAACAGTAGTGTATATCCATTGCTTATAGAGTATGAAGTGCTGGGTTGTGGGATTCAGGTTATCATACAATATTAAAAACTTTAATAAAATGAAATAAGTAAAAAATTTCCTTATGCCTTCCGTCATCAATTCTATTGCTTCAAATAACAACTTCTAGTCTTACTATTATGAAATTAGTGTAACTAGTTATAATAATATTTACCTAGTCTAGTGCTCCTTCAGACCGCACATGATTGTATGGGATAATCCTATTGGGATTTCAGACATAGACTTTGCTAATCTATACTCGTTGCTAATCTGCAGCGATCAAATAAATCAAATAGGACTGCGGTTATGTTTTTGAAGACCAGCGGAAAATGAAAAAGATGTGCATTATCATCCAGCTGTCGTTGTGCTCGATCTGGGGCAAGCCTGACCACATGACTTTAATCCCTTTTTTCATTTGTCTTTATTGATTCAATCTCTCTTTGGATGATACTTCAGACTAGTGAAGGAATGGTCTACCACACAACATGCCGCAGCACGTGCACTACCTGCCAGACCACGTATTCAATGCAAGACTCTTTTGCTAAAAAATACAGTAAAAAAAACAGTAATATTGTGAAATATTATTACATGTTAAAAAAACAGTTTTTTTTATTGTAATATATTTTAAAGTGTAATTTATTTCTGTGATTTTGATACATAGAAAGTTCAAAAGAACAGCAATGACAGAAATTTTCTGTAACACTACAAATGTCTTCATTGTCAATTTATTGCATCCATGCTAAATAAAAGATGAATCAAATTTTATATTCTTTTTTTTTTTTTTTTTTTTTTTAAATCTTACTGACCCCAAACTTTTGAATCTTAGTGTATAGGTCTATACATTTTCCACTAATTTCTTTGGTGTAACTTGTAAAACCTTTAGCACAGATTTTTGTGCCACTCCTTGAAAGAAAGAAAGACCAGTCTGCTCCATGTTGGTCTATTACTGTGGTACCAAAAAAAAAAAAAAAACATCCCATGGTTGGTCCATTTTCATGTCAATTAGTGGACTGTTCTTGGTCAGAACAAGTCACAATAAGGACCAGACAGGGGTCTGTCCTCTGGCTCTTACCCATCTGGAGTTCAGTGATGATTTCAACCAGAGACCAGTCCAGGCTATAACCGCAGTGAGATTTGTCCAGCAGGCTGTCCAGCACCTGACGCACAGTCTGTCTCTCATCCACCATCATAGTTTTTGAGCTTTCATCCGATAGGTGCACTCGGATTACCAACTGAGGAGAGAGACAAGACATGACAACAGTTACGTATGTTCGGGGGCACCGCTGGGGTTTCTGAGCCCCCTGGCTAACTTTCTGTGTGCGAGGTTGCAAACATTTGTTCCTTGTGCGTTTCCCAAAAATGCCCTTCACACGAACATGTGAGTACACGCTGAAGTGATTGAGTCACTGTCTGTGTTCATAAAGTGCTGAAATGTCAATCACTCATCATTGTAACCTCGTTAAGTTCTATAATTTTATAATTATATACACCAATATAAGACCCGACCCGTGTCCGAGGCACTCTTCAGATTTGCACCCAAACCCGCTCGGACCTCAGTTTTTCGGATCCAAGTGGACCTGTGAAGACCTCTAACAGGGCCCTTAGAATAATCATATTCTTCCACCCTTGGCCTTTTGTAAGAACGTCAGGCAAAATTTCACCTCAGCTCTAAGAAAAACAGCAATAACATCAACTGCTCACAAACAAGATTAAATGAAATAACCCTTCCACATACATAACCCCATTTTAGTACAAAAAAATGTCTCAGCAACAACAAAGTCTGTGAACATATAAACCAATAAGAATCCCCTCTCTCTCTAAGACAGTACACACACACTGACCTACATTTTACCATATGATTGGTCAAAGGCCACAAAAGACCAATCCAGTGAAAATACCAGAATCTACACAGATCATTAATCTAATCCATTACAACTAAGTCACATACATATGCTGATATTGTTGATAAATTTGATTTATTTCTACCAATCATTTCTTTCTGTCATTTCAGCAGACCTGATTGAACAATCAATTTCCGTCATTATTCAAAAAAATACACAAACATATTTATCAGATCATAATTAGTATGATCTTTGAGCAATATCTGAAAGTGACAGCTTTCTCCGTGAGCACCACCGTAAATCCAGCAGCTTGTTAGTTTCTACAAGCTCTTATTTCAGATTAACTGTGGATTTTAGGAGTATATTTATAGTGATTTCACTGTGAGAGAGCAGCGTTTAAAGAGACACAGGCTCAATTTGTGCACTGTGACAGTGACCTGACCCAGAAAACATTCCATCAGGGCTGTTGACCCACACACATATTCAGAGAACAGACACTGAGGGACAGTAAGGCCACGCGGGCGCACGTGCACAGACACAGGCCTAATCCCCTCAATGTGTTTAGGTTGTCTTGATCATCCGGTCTTGGCTGTTTGTATCAACACAGCCCTGTTTGACCTCCTCAGATAACAGCACAGAACCCTGAGGGCAATTTATGACTGCACTTATATCGGCTTGTATACACATCCAATAAGTCTAGAGATAGGGAGTCTAATATTATTTTTATTGACCAATACCAATTCTGATTTTTATTGATTATAATGTCCAATAAATGATCAAAATTATGAACAATATTAATTTTATTTCTTTTTGGACAGCAACAAAATAATCATTATAAAACAGAAAGTTTGGGTCCATTATTATAATTGACTGAGTCGTGCTCAAAGCAGTTGTAAAATACTCTATAAACACACACCTATGACCTCACTGCATCAGAATTACTGCACTGCTGCATCTGTGTGTCATCGCTGAAGAACTACACTGACTGGTGGAAAAATTATTGAATTATAATTTGCTCTGCATCGTGCCTAACAATGCGTAGCTGTTGTAAAACCACTGTAAACCATGGCTTCTTGAGGCATATTGCTTTATTAGAAAACAACAACAAAAAAACCTTTATTATTATATTATTATTATTATGAAAGAACCGTTAACTAAAGTAGAAAGCGTGACTTTTGGTAAAAATATTGGACACATCTTTTTGAATAATCATTACAAAACAACAATAAATCATATTATTACAATTTTAAAGGCCCCCTGCTGTGAAGATCAAGTTTTTAATGCTTTAAGACAAATGCTATGTGACAAATGCTTTCATGCTATGTGGTGTTAATGTTTTAAGACAAACCATGTGCAAATTCATAAGTCAACACAATTGCTGAGTATTTTCTCCTTAAAACTGCAGTGAAAAAAAAGACAAAAACGTGGTTTGAAATCACCAGTGTTTCTTACGTCACAAACTACCTTGTAACCAATCACATCAATGTGCGGGTGGGCTTTAGAATATTATTACTGTGCCTAGAAGCAGGGAAGTCTGAAGAGAAGCCAGGTTATCCCAGAATATTTTCCTGTTGATATGAAAAATCGGGTATATTTAGCAATGAATTATGTATATGATGTATATTACGATGTTATGGTGAACTATATACCTTTCTCCACTGACGTTCTAAGTTGTTCAAAGCCGTTAGAAGGCAGCTGTCTGACTCTGAGATGGCGAACAGGAACATGGTTTGTGTAACATTATTGGCTGTTTAATAACGTAGTCAAGCAAAAGGCTAATCATATTAATTACCTTTATGTGTCCGACTCCGACGTTGTAGAGAATGATATATAAAAACGCATTACCATTCTGATACATCGACTTGTAGACGAGCCTTTATAATTCACTCTTCCACTTCTTTTTCTGAATCAGTTTCTGGTTCAAACATATGGCTGAATTAAACCAGCATTTTCACTTGCCATTGTGCAGCGTTTACAACAG
Source organism: Ctenopharyngodon idella (assembly GCF_019924925.1). Taxonomy (NCBI): domain Eukaryota; kingdom Metazoa; phylum Chordata; class Actinopteri; order Cypriniformes; family Xenocyprididae; genus Ctenopharyngodon; species Ctenopharyngodon idella. The sequence continues at coordinate 23,406,402 of NC_067228.1, forward strand.
TAAAGTTGACCGAGAGGATCTCTGAGCTGGTGTGAGTGAGTGGAGGAGGAGCTAATTTGCATATTCATGGTTCTGCATATACTAAATGAAGCAAGGGTGTAGTTACATTCAAGCTATTTTAAGGCATGAATATTTTTTTTTTCAACAGGAAAAAAAAATTAAATGTGTCATTTTTGTGATCAAAGATGCGTTTTAAGGGATACAATTATTGACTACAGGGGGACTTTAATAATAATAATAATAATAATAATAATTTGTTGTTTTTATATTTTATCATCATCATCAATAATAATAATAATAATAATAATAATAATAATAATACAATAATATAATTAATTATTATAATTAATAATTATTATGTTTTATTGTTATTATGAAAGAACTCTTAAAAGTAGAAAGTATGACTTTCTGTAAAAAATACTGGACACATCTTTTTGGGTAATCATTAGAAAACAACAATTAATCATATTAATAATTTCATATTATTATTATTATTATTATTAATGCTATTTTTTATTATTTTATCATCAACAATAATAATTACTATTATTAATATTATAGAACCATTAACCAAAGTAAATGTCAGTAAAAAAAATATTGGTCAACTAGTAGAGATTGGTTAATCTCTACTAAAGGCAACACAGCTCCTCCAAAGCCAAATTACTTGAATAATTCTGTGAATATGTGCTATGAAATCATTTCCCAGGTCCCACGAGGGCCTGATTCAGCTGTGTAAGTGTGCTGCATTACACTGCGATGACCCACTTCTACACTACACCACTGCACATGCTGAAGCTGATATGAAAACTACTGTAGAGCACAGAAGTATAAGCAGTACAGGTTGTTAAACTGGACATATTTGTGACCGGGCTTGTGTCAGTTCAGTTAAGATCTATTTATATGTAAACAAAAATCTGCTGATCAGCTCACCTTTTTAACCTGTGCTTCCTTTATCTTCTCCAGAGCTACTCGGATCTTCTCAGCTTTCTGTTTGGCAGCTTGTTCCTCCTAAATACACACATACAAACACAGTCACCACATGGAAATTCATTCTGAATAACTGTGCTGTTATGCTGGGAGTGGGGTTCCTCATGACTTGCTATGGTTAAACATTTGGACATTTGATGAGCTATAAGACCCAGAGTGCACAACCCACACATTTACCTGACTTTTCCAGCAAGATGCCATTGTCAAGGGTTATCTTGACCTTTAAGAACAGTAAAATCTATGGTTATTTGGTCCAAAGAATAAAAGGAAAACAAAGGCTTAAAAACAAGCAGTACTAAGACATCTGTTGGTAAATACAATCTGAGCACTCTTCTCCTGGCATTCGTCCCATTTGCATCTGGTAGCCCTTTAGCAATCCCTAATACAGATTCGCCTCAACAGATTACAGAAAGCTGCTTTTCAATAGTCACATTTAGAGTTATAGGTCCAGTCGAATAGAAAAATATCCCATTGTAGCAAGTCTGAAGCTGGTCCACATCTATTCGTGACTGTTCTGGCCATTGTTGAGGTGCGCAGATCCATGCTCAGAGTAGTTTAATGTCCATGTAAATCCGTAATGGTCAGGAACGTGTGAGATTACTGATTGGAATCCTTTTCCAACAGCATAAATGATTCCCAGAGAGAAGCTCTTCTGCTCAAGAGCATAAAACGCATCTACTACAACCAGCGGAGAGGTGGAGGATGGGCAGAACTAGCTACACTCTACTACCTCTCGTCTACTGGCTAATCTCTCTCTCTCTCTCTCTCTCTCTAAAACAAAGAGATGATCCCTCCCCTTTTACTGTCGGATACACTTCTGTCAAGCCCTCCCCTCCTCTGTTTCTGTGTGTGTGTATTTGTGTGCAATTGCTTTAGTCTGGGTTTGGGAATGTGCCGAATCACAGTGTATTATCCTCTCACACTGCAGTGAATAACACACAAATACACATGAGAAAACAGCCACAAAAGGGCACAGAAAGACTGACTGTAGCTACAGAATCATCCTAAAATCTGGACACACATGCCTCCTCGTTTTAACTAACAAAATGGCAAATGAGGGAATTACAGCTCAAGCCTCTTAACAGTACTCATCCTCCCCTGACTAATGCTGAACACAGCGGCTACAGTAATATTAAACATGCAAATACCATCATATTCATAATCAGAGCCATACATTTACTCTTGCTTATATTTATCAGATTAAGAGATTTCTGTCCCTCCACCGAAAGTCCATTTCACCAAAGATTCATAAAGTTCATAAAGAGATTGTAAAAGTAATCCATATGAATCAAGCAGTTTAATCAAGTCTTCTGAAGAGACACAATCACTTTATAAGATAAGCAGAATTTAGGCTTTTATTCACATGTAAACATACAGAAAGTACACAGAATATCCTAAAAGGAAACTCAACTGCAACTGCTTGATGAGCGAGAACAAACCTCATTCTTCTGCGATCTCTTTATGGACTTTTTCAATCATCAAATTTTTGGAGTAATGGACTTTTAATGAGGGACAGAAATCTCTCATGTTTCTTTAACCAGATCTTCATTTGTGGCTCGAAGGCGAACAAACAACATGAGGGTGAGTAACTGATGACAGAATTTTCATTCTGGGGTGAACTATCCCTTTAACTGGGTTATGGCAATAATATTAACATATTTACATGATGTAAACAATCAAAATATGACAAAACATTCCAAAAATAGACTATTCTTGAGCATGTAAATAACGCGTATTGGTCTTTTTTTAACTTAAATGTCTAATCAACTGTGAGCTGAACCAAAATAAATCCTGACTAATAGACACGTGGAATTGTATAGTTGTATTTTCTTCATGTTTCTGTGGCAAGAGCTCACCGACACAGACAGTATGTGGAAATAGGACATAGCTACACAAAAGAAGCATGTATTCCTTTATAAGAACGGCCTGATCTGAAGTTCAGAATCCAGATTTTTATAATGGCTCATAATGGTGATACATACCACTATTGAATTTCAAGGCCTCAATGCCAAACCTGAATGACCCTTTGTTTAAGAAAAAAACTGGTGCTAAAGCAGCAGCAGAAACTGCCCGGCAGCTGTTCTCCTGACCCATAATTCTACATCACAAACCACCTGGCTGCAGAAACTACAATTATCTATATTACTCCGATATCAAGGCTTGTACGGGATCCAAGGTTTTTCAAAAATTGGGAGACCAGTGCAGCTTGTGTAGTGAGAGGAGAGAGAAAGACATCTCTGTGAGCAGGTGTGTCCCCTGAGGGCAGACTTACGGTTATCAATGACTCAAATAAAAGTGGAGAGGAGTATGACGAGAGACATGAACCCAGGAGCTGTAGGTGTGATAACCTCACAGACATTATGAACGTCAGCATAGTGCGTCTAGCGGTGAGTCACAAATAACAACTGAATCTGAATACATTTTCACAAGACTGTGAAGTTTGTGTACTTAAAGGTGGACACCAACAACAAACGTCTAACCAATCAGCATTGGGGCCGTATGACGGTCAAGGAGAGAGAACGAGCAAGAGGGAAATTTGAAAATAAGAAGAAAAAAAAAGCTGCAGAACAAGAGATGAGACGCAATACAAACGAGCTCAAAAGAATATCACTGGAATGAAGGTTTATGACTGGGCAAGCATTTTAGGACCGGCGTTAATATTAGAAAAGCTTTCCAGCGCTGGAGAGGGCTAAGCGGGAAGGCCTGAAAACAGATGCGGAGGCTGCTTTGATCCCACTTCTCATCTGAGTAACACTGGGTTTTGATTGTCTGGAGCTGCTGTGCTGTTTGCGACTAACAACGAACACTTTGTATTTACAGTACTTGTGTGTACTGTATGTTCATTTTTTGTGCTTCCTTGTCGTTCGTTCATCAACTGCGCTTTATTTTTCGTGAAGCATTTTGTTGTGCGTCACCTGTGATAAACACATCCACTCGCATTGCATGTTTAACAGTGGCCAGATAATGAGTTGTGCAGGTAAACCACTGCACACTGACGATTGCTAGAGAATGTGGTGTTTAGCGTCATTGTTAGTGCACCTCGCCTGCCAGCAGCGATCGGGCCAGGGTTCGAGACCGACTCGGAGCAGGGTGGTTAGGACTGAAGTGTGAGTTTTGGAGGCGGAACAATGAAGAGAGGGGTGGATTTGTTTGGGTTGATTTCAAATATCAACAATGTCCAACAGCATTGTTCAAAATCTACTTATCCCACCTTTAAGGATAAAGTTAAGCAAATAACTTGACAAGAACTGATTAATAATTTGCATCCCCTTGTGAAAAAAGTGCACGTAATTGTATTGAATGTGTACTTGTAGTGTACTTAAAAATCTTAAAAGTATATGCCACGTTCATGACTGTTTCTTGATACACTTAAAGGGTTAGTTCACCCAAAAATGAAAATTCTGTCATTAATTATTCACCCTCATGTTGTTCCACACCCGTAAGATTTTCGTTCATCTTCGGAACACAAATGAAGATCTTTTTGATGGAATCTGACAGCACTCTGTCCCTCCATAGACAGACTATGAAACTGAAACTTTGAGGCTTCAAAGAGTTCAAAAAGAGATGGTAAAACTAATCCATATGTATTAAGCGGTTTAGTCCAAATTTTCTGAAGAGACACGATCACTTCACATGATGAACAGACTGAATTTAGGCTTTTATTCACATATAAACATTCATCAACTCACACATCAGTTGTGGTAAACAGAAGCTCAAGCATGTTTACTTGACTCATGCGAGAACCAATGAGGATCCAGCGTTAGCGTCAGTACTGGCAGGTCACGTCAGTCAAGCTCGCATCAGCTGACTCCCAGGTGACTCACGTCTACCTATAGGAATACGACGCCTATCACAGCATCCATATATAAGCTCCTCAGTATTATCAGCAGCTATTGCATTTCTCAGGAGCTAATTACCGTCCTCCATCCCCAGCTCCTCCTCTCTTCAGTCAAGATTGGCCTTATGATTCCCCTGAATCAAACTAATTCTTGAAATATGTGTACATGTTAAATTATTGACATTAATTATATCTGCATATTGGTTCTGTTCTGTTTACCCTAGGAGGGTTACTGCTGCTCTCATCCATGCTAGGCTGCATGGATGCGCAGGGAGTTCTTGCCCAGAACAAAACCATACCGCCAATACAAACTCTATGCAATTATCAATCATATTTGTCCTGATAGAATTGATTCTCATGTGTTACGCAGCACGTCTGAGCTTCCGGAAGAGGTTTGTTCTCACACATCAAGCAGGTTCGGTTGAGCTTCTGTTTATGTCCGCTGATCAATGTTTATAGGACTACCCTACAGCAAACACTGAACCAAACTCTGTCGAGCAAGCAATCTCATTGGCTGAAAGATCAGCAGAGGCCAATCAGAATGAAATTACATATAAAGATGTACTTAAATCCTGCACAAGTGGTTCAAAAAGTAAATTTAAACTATAATACATTTATTTAATTGTTGTTAATATGCAATTAAGTGTCCAAAAACATGACATTCAGTTTGCACTAAAGTATATTATATCTGTAATAAGTACTCTTTTTGAAAGTATGCTAAAGTGTACTTCTTTTTCACATGGGCAGTGATGAACAGATAAGGAATGAAAATCTAGGTGATGAAACCTACCAAGTGCAAAGAGGATTACCAGCACGTTCACTTAACTCCTGCAACCAATCAGATCACCTCAACCGACTCAAAGCCTTGCTAATGCCACCACAACACAGCTGACACACACTTCAGATAGTGTCCACAGCAAAACAGCAAAGAACAACAACACAAGAAATGAAAGTGCAACTTCACTGTCAACACATTCCTAAACAGACTTTCCACAGATGTATATTAGGGGTTACTAAAACTAGCATACTGAGATTTCCACCCTGACAGAAAGTCAGCATGACCTTTCTTAGTGAATGATTTAACCAACCCGTACTATTTCATGGAGGTGCCGATTTCGTATATAAAATACATACAATTTTTAGAGGGGGGGGGAGCATGACGGTCCACCCAACATAAATGGGGTATCAATAGATTGTACAAATTCATAATAATTAGCCACAAATGCGCTAAAATGTAAAATTTAGTTACCATCAAATTGTGATTGTTTAACACACTATGAATTTGGTTATCAGCAGTGGACGGCACTGGTCAGGCTTCCATGGGTCTATAGACCACAGTACAGTTTAACAAGATGAGCTGATCTGTTCTAAGAAAGCTTAAATCCTGAACACTGTTTAGTGGAGGTTTGGTTTACCAACTGCTTCTGTGGTGCAGGTAAATCCTCAAAAAATTGAAAACAAACACTGGTTGCTTGTGAGAGCCCAACTCTTGTGATGGGACTGCAGCCTGCTGTTTCTGAAGAAACTCAATCTCTTCCTAGAATCCATCTGTTGTGCTGATCATTATGTCATTCGCTACCTTGCGGGTCCGTCTGCCACCTGTCCACAGCTAACCGATCTGAGGGTGTACCCGTCTAAAACAGGTACAAACCCTGAGGGAGCACACAGTGATCACTTACAGTCATTATCACAGATGTTGTGTTACATAAGCATTCCTTCCATAATAACAGAAGCAATGATGCTGATCTAAAAGCAATGATAAATTATTCATTTCCAGTTTTCATCCTCATGTTCTAGTATTAAAATTTTCTCAGATGTCCAAATGTTTAACCTCTAAATGGAATGAGCGCCCCAAAATCCCTTACATGTTTTCATACATATTTAATTATTTGATTTGGACATGCAGTGCTGAAGAGCTGCCGATGACACACAGCTCAAAACGCATTTCAAAACATGCATGAACATGCTCTCCAGACATACCTGAACCCTCTGGTATTGTTCATTTAGGGGTCACACTTTGCGGTCAAAAGTGACAGAACACCTGAAATGTAACTTTTTTTTATTTCCAGTAAAATCAATGTAATATATTTTTGTTCAACAATATTTTTTCTTTTGTATTTTGAGATAATTTCATGGTACTAATTAATATTTATGTAATTATTATGATCAATTTTATCCCACTGAAAATAATTTTTAAAAAATGTAAAAAAATTTAATTGCTTTTCAATTAAAGCTGTATTTCATATTAAAATAGGGACAATGCCTTTAAAATCCCATTTTTGAAGGCAGATTAGTGCCATCTGGTGGGCGCAGAAAAAAGAAAAACATCTCTAACACTATGGTGTAACCGAGATGGTGCTCACTGCAGAACACGAGATCCAGGGGGCGAGGTTGGATCCAGATCCACTCCCACTTTACATATCCCTATATATCTGGATCTTAACCTACCCATCTCCACCCCCTGGATCTGGATCCAACTCCTCCCACTTTACATATGCCTAAACCTACCCGTCTCCGCCTCCTGGATCTTGTGTTCAGCAGTGAGGGGCTACTGGTGTAACTACTAAATTCCTATATAGCTCTATATAAAAAGGCTTACAAATTTTGTTGTTTTTAGACATAAATACTTTTTTTTTATTAAGTTGTGAATTTGGATATATATTTAGACATTCTCAAAAACTACTTTTTGTCAAGGTTTAGTTTTTTTTTTTTTTTTTAAATGTTGATTTGAAGTGCCAGTTTTTGCATTAATTTTACTAGTAAAACCTGAACATACAGAAAGACATTTTGTTACATAAAACATCAAAATTCAAATAAAATTTAACAAAAATGAACAGGAATGCTTTATCAGAGCTATATCAACCTGATTTCAACCTCTTATTTGAGCATTCTGTCTCAATTTTGCCATTTTGTTACAGCCACACCGGTTCATTTGTGTGTGTATGATACTGTGTTGTGTATGTGTAAGTGGGTGTGTCTGTTCTGTACTCTTGATGTTTCTATACCCTCTTACTTTACTTCATTGTGGCTGAATTGTTGATTTTATTTCACGCATTTACACAAGTTCATATATGTGTATCTATGTGTGTGTGTGTGTGGGGGGGGGGGGGGTCTATTTTGCACTCTTGATATTTTAGAGTGTCACCTCTTCACTGCTGTGCACTTTTTTCTGCATTCTGATTTGTAGATTGTACACACACAAAAACATATTTTTTGCCTATTTCCCATTTATTTCCTATGGCTAAGTGTGACTATTTATTTATTTATGTTTTTTTTTTTCAACCATTTAGCTTTTTCAAATCAAGTCCACAATTTTTTTTTTTTGGAGTCACAGAGTTTCATACCATTCTGATGAAGTAGTGATTTTCAAAATTTCCAAACTTTTTTTTTTTTCGTCTAAAATGACTGAACAACACCAGAGGGTTAAGTAAGTTAACAGTCATAGTGCAAAACAATTTGTTTTCAAGTGGACATCTCAGATGCTACAGAGCCCCTAAAGGGACATGGTGATGGGAGGAAAAAATATATTGCAATGCTTTTGTGAATTCCCTCCAGAAAATTTGCGCTTCGCTTGCTAAAACTATAGCATTCACTCGCAAAAGTATTGTGTTCCCTCAAGAGATTTTGCATCTACTTACATTTTTTCTTCCATCTCATATAATTTCCATCACCAATTTTTCGAGCGAATGCAAAAGCATTGCATTTTATCATCCCAGTTACCCTCCAAGCCCTTTAGGGGCTAAGTACAGATGCGTCATTATGTGATTTAAACAACCCTCACCAATGTGACAAATTATAAAGTGGACTGACACAGTAAATGAACATAAACACCCAAATAAATGAACAAGATAAATAGTAAAGGTCTATTCACACCAAGAAGAACATGCACAATAAAATTAATTTTAAAATTAAACCATAAACCTCTTTACACCAAATTCTTTGAACTCTGAAATATTGTACTTTTTAATTCTGTCAGGTCAGTTTTTTATTTTATTCTGATGTTAAAAAAATAATTAGCATTTGGCAGATGACGTTATGCAGCACATTCGAGAACATTGCTTACTTTGGCTGGAATTAAACCTGTGACTTTGGTATTCACATACCCAAACTTTTTTTGAGAGAGAATTTCGTGCAAACAAATGTTCATGAATATTTTAGCATTTGTGTTGTTTACTTGCCACACTTGGTGTGAATAGGCCTTAAAAATGTAGTGCACTATAACTTTATCAACAATACAAAAATGGAGAGTTTGAGTTAATAGAGGCCTGAACATTCCTGTTTTGTTAAAGACCACAAACACTGTATGTGATGTGAAGTATCCATGCACATCGTTTCGCATCAACCATTCATTCTGATTCATCCAATTTGCTTTGATTGAACTGACTAGGTACAGAGATCAACATGACGCGGGGGGTTAAGGTCAGTATGTAATTAGCCAAAAAAAACTGAGATATTATTTAGGAATAAGCTTTGTTTCATTAGAAGAGCTTCCTTATGTCTTAACATAAAGAAAACTTATGGAAGAAAAATGTGTGAAAATGAATCATGCTGGCATGCACAGAGGGGTTAGGAAGCCACTAGGAGAAAGTCAACATATCCAGAGGTGGAAAGAGGGCGTCACCTTGGTCAGCAAGTGAGAGGGCTTTCCTGCAATGCTTTTCAGAATGAGAGAGGTCTCCCTGTCCAGATACGAGTGCTTTGTGCAGAGAGAGAGAGACAAGAGTCATTAGTGCTTTGATTAATAAACATTAATGATTTTTCATAGTGTGAAAGCATTGGGAAAATTGTGAGCAATAATCACTGAAATAGAAAGAAAATGGTCCTATCGAAACCATTTCAAATAACATACGATGAATCGTTCTATATGGACAATCACGAATAATTTTGTATAAGATGCAAGTGGTATTAAGTGCTATAAGCAGGTTTTTTTTTTTCAACTTTTTTTAATAGTGTGCATAATTAAATTAAAAGCTAAATGAATAAAATGTAATAATAATAATAATAATACATTCAAAATAGTATCAAAAGCATCTGCTAAATGATTAAAATATAATAAAAAAACAAAACAAAAAAAATAACCATTCATTATGCATTTTATGTAATTATTGTGAAATACAAATTAAAAATCAGTTCTGTATATCAATTATTGCACACTTAAAGTACTTTATTGGTATTTGTCATTTCAGTCGCTCTTGAAAAAAGACTCTAATTGGCTGGGTCGTTTTAGCCAATCAGAAAACTTCAGAGAAGTTAAAACAATCACAAAACACTGCATTTTATGTTTTCAGATTCGTTTATATGACTTTGGAGGGTTTGGGTTTGGGAAAAATATATGTGGTTGAAGGGATGGGGCGGTGTGTCCAGGTCTAGCAAACGGCTGAATCCCTTATCTATCATCGCTTATCTATCATCAATCATCTGTAGGTCAATCATGTTTGTCAGTAAAAATCTGTGGGATAGAAGGTTAGATTAGTGAAATCCCTCCACATCAATTTGCACTGTAAGACTACTTAACCACAAAGTCAAAGGAAGCATGCAACTCACTGACTGCATTTCAGACAGCTTTAAATAGCAGTGATCCGTGTGCCATCCTAAATCATTTAATCTGTGATCACACACTCATTCTGTTCAACAGACTAGTTCACACAGGCTGCCCAAACAACAGGGTCAACATACATAACCACCCAACAAGAAGCTGGTGTTTGTTGGCAATGTGAACTAGCCTTAAGGAAAAGAAATGGTTCTGTTACTGTCACACACTTTCCTTTAATTTAAGAAAGAAAATGTAACTGATAACTGATGCATTTGAAAAGTCTGCATTTGTTTAACTGTACCCACTATGGGTTCAAAGTTAAACCTTTAAATATCTGGGTTAGACTACCTCTCAATACAACAACTAAATACAACCCAAACTGCTGCAAAATCACTTATCTGTGTAATTAAGCCTGCAGTGAAGGTAAAAGCCGCTTTTATTTGGTTTTTCAGTCAGGGATAGAAACAGCCCTCATTTTAATGCTTAATCTGCTCCGCTAGAGGCCTGACGAACTTGGTTCCATTCCAGAACCTAGTGAGCTGCCTACATAGACAGATTTTTAAGCGCTCCAGAGGCTGTTGCAACAATTAGACAGCATAATCAATGCCAATAATAATCACTATTCTCAACCTTTTGGACTCCAACGATATTCAAAGTCCCCAAGCTTAATATTAAGCTCTAAGCATAACTAGAAAATTGTTTATTCATTATGAAAATGCCCACAGAATTTTAATAAAATAAGATTTTATTAATTTGCATATATATATATATATATCACAGACACACCGATCAGGCATAACATTATGACCACTTTCCAAATATTGTGCTGGTCCCCCTGTTGCTGCCAAAACAGCTCTGACCCATCGAGGCATGGACTCCACTAGGCAACTGAAGGTGTGCTGTGGTATCTGGCACCAAGATGTAAGCAGCAGATCCTTTAAGTCCTGTAAGTTGTGAGGTGGAGCCTCCATGGATCGGACTTGTTTGTTCAGCACATCCCGCAGGTGCTCGATTGGATTGAGATCTGGTGAATTCGGAGGACAAGTCAACACCTCAAACTCGTTGTTGTGCTCCTAAAACCATTCCTGAACCATTTTTGCTTTGTGGCAGGGCGCATTATCCTGCTGAAAGAGGCCACAGCTACCAGGGAATACCGTTTCCATGAAAGGGTGTACATGGTCTGCAACAATGCTTAGGTTGGTGGTACGTGTCAAAGTAACATCCACATGGATGTTTCTGCGTCCACATGGATTGCCTTCTTCCCATATTGCATCCTGGTGCCATGTGTTCCCCAGGTAAGCGGAGCACACGCACCCGGCCATCCACGTGATGTAAAAGAAAATGTGATTCATCAGACCAGGCCACCTTCTTCCATTGCTCCGTGGTCCAGTTCTGATGCTCACGTGCCCATTGTTGGCTCTTTCGGTGGTGAACAGGGCACCCTGACTGGTCTGCAGCTAGGCAGCCCCATACGCAACAAACTGCGATGCACTGTTCCTTCCTTGGACCACTTTTGATAGATACTGACCACTGCAGACCGGGAACACCCCACAAGAGCTACAGTTTTGGAGACGCTCTGACCCAGTCGTCTAGCCATCACCATTTGGCTCTTGTCAAACTCGCTCAAATCCTTATGCTTGCCCATTTTTCCTGCTTCTAACACATCAACTTTGAGGACAAAATGTTCACTTGCTGCCTAATATATCCCACCCAGTAACAGGTGCCATGATGAAGAGAATCAGTATTAACTTCACCTGTCAGTGGTCATAATGTTATGCCTGATTGGTGATTTTTTTTATATATATATATATATACACACATACATACCAATATACATTTCAAAACAGTGGGCACACTGGAAAATGGTCATTTTTTAGAGAAAAAATAGATTTTTTTGTCCAATTTTAAATCATTGCATATACCCTTCAAAGAGATCCCATAAATCATTGCTTTAAGCTCAGTGGAAAAACTTCATTTGAGATACGAACAATACGAAGCATTGTTTACCTCTGAACTCGGCTGGTCCTGGCCGTCCTGTAACCCATCCTGATCAGACTTGGGTTTATCGATGTCCAGCGAGTCCATGCTGGACGCAGAAGCAGAGTTAATGCTAGAGCGAGAGGAGTGGACAAACGACCGCACCTCATGCTCGGTGACCGTACCCACGGACCCCGTCCTGCGATGATGATGATGGGAGGTCGGCCGCCGCACAGTGGAGGAAGAGTATGGCTGCCGAGACCGTAGAGCCGAAGGATGTGGAGCTCTGCCTGGCTGCATCGTCCATACTTTGGGAGGCTTTTTCCAGCTGGGCTGTGATGTCATCCAGAGAGAAGTTGGATGCCAGCGAGGGTCTGCTGGTGGTGCTGCCCACTCTGACCGTAGATGCGGGCGAGGCGCGGGTACTGCTGCTGGTGCTGCCGCCACTGCTACTCGCCCCTCCGCTGCTGCTGCCCGTGTGCTTAGTGCTGTGACTGCGGCCGGCCGGGGGCTTCTGACGGACTTTGGGCTCACCGGCCAGTCCGAGGCGAGAGGAAGAGCTGCTGGGCTTACCGATGGTGCTGAGCTCCTGCTCGATGGAACAGAGGTCCGCCATCAGAGCATCCAGATCCACTGCGTCACCCTGGTTCAGAGCCTCTGTAAGGAAACAAACATACACACACCCACCCATGTAAACAAACCAGCTAATTTAAGCATGCCAATATTTATTATGACTAAAGTAAGATGTTCATGCCTCAAGAGCTTTGAGTTCCTTGTATATGCAAACAGCTCAGCCAAACTGGCAGAGTCTGTGATAGTGAGGGTTCCATTTAGACAATATTTTTTAGGAATTAAGTAAAATCCTAAGCAAATTCTGTCTGTTTTGGGTGGATTTTATATTTTCCTAAGAGAATTTTTCAAAATCATCATGACTTCTAGAGGGGAACATCTATTCTGAAATAATTATTTCATTGTGGGTTATACATGTAAAAATGATTTTGGACTACACTGCCATTCAAATATTTGAAGTCACTAAGATTTATTTTTCTTTCTTTTTTTAATGAAATGAACACTTATTTTAGCAAGAATGCATTAAACTAATCAAAAGTGACAGTAAATATTTGTATTTCAAATATATGCTGTTCTTTTAAACTTTCTATTAATCAAATAATACAGAAAAAAATGAATCACGTTTTCATGTTTTCTACTAAAACATTGAGCAGCACAACAGTTTTCAACATTGATAATAATAGGAAATGTTTCTTGAGCAGCAAATCAGCATATTATGATTAATTATATTAAGGATTTCTGAAGGATCATGTGACACTAAAGACTGAAGTAATGGCTGCTGAAAATCCAGCTTTGCCATCACAGGAATACATTACTTTTTAAAATATAATAAAACAAAAAACAGTTATTTTAAAGTGTAAGCATATTAACATCAGAGTCTTTTTTCAAAAACATAAAATATATATATATATATATATATATATATATATATCAATATTCGAACGGTACTGTACTGTATATAGTCCCTCATGAGCTCATAATGACATTAGAATGTAAAGCCCCCAATGAAGTCAGTGACTGGAGAATATGTAGGTCCCCTTCATGAGATCATAATGATTTTAATTGGAGACTATACATAATGATTAAATAATGACATTAAAATGTGTAGTCAAGAATTGCATCAATAATTTTGGAATCTATATCCCCTGCCTGAGGTCATATTATAATATTAACAATATAACACTGTCAATAATAATAGCATATTTTGCAATGTAGAGTGTATACTGTGTATACCATTGATGTTATAAATGGAAAAGCGGTAGGCCATGTTGGCCATGTTTGTCTCTTGTCTGAGAGGTGCTTTCTGCATCTTCTCAGGTCTCCCATCATCTAGACTCTAAAGACGACAAGACAGAGAAACAAAGAGTGATAAGACTTCATATATACAGTAGTTTCACCTGTGTCAGTACTGTTAATAACACTGTAGAGGGATTTCAGGACTGTCTGATTAATTTAGAAAAATACAGATTATCACTGAGAAAAATACAGATTATTACAGATTATGTCATTCATTCGTAATACATTTTGTTACATAACATTAAAAACTAATAAAAGAAGCTTAAATAGTAAACTAAAATGCATCCATGAGGATACTGCACAAAACAAGTTAATTGAAAGATTGACAGATTCTTCACGCTGCCTAAAGCCTCATGAGTTGTGACATTACAGACCTAATCTATACTGACAACCATGACATTTATGAAATTATTACCATCACTGCACCTGCACCTAGAGGATACAAATTTACAGGTTATCATCTTTCAGCCTCACCTTTGTGAGTTTGTCCAGCTCTCCGAGCCATGCTCCAAACATTTTGTCCAGGTCCTGGTCCTCTTTATCGCTGTCCTCCTCTGCAGCGTGATCCAGCTCATCATCTGAAAACTGCTCCATCTGAAACAGAGCGCAGGACTGCTCAGAATTCATGGGAAATTTGACTTTTTGGGCTTTTGAATCAATTGTTTAAAAGATAAAACTATACCCTTTAAGAAAAATTTCAAAAATGACCACAATCTGAGGTATTATTCATGTCTGTAGAACAAACAGTACGCTGTGAATTAAGCCATTAAGTTAAATACTCATGGTCAGGGCATTCTCCCACGATTCTGAAAAAACAACTTAACAAAATAACATGTAATTTACTAGAGGTTCTGACAAAATTGCTGCAGTCTATTTAAAAAGTCGTATTAATCTGAATTAATTGTTTTAAAAAAAAAAAAAAAAAAAAACAGTTTGAATTAATGATTCAGTAACTTCACTTGTTCCATTACTGGATGAATCAGCGTTTTTAAACGAAACTTTTGAATGAATGATTCAATGACAACTACATTTTTTAACAGTCACTTGTTGCCACTCAGTGGTGTAACGATGTAATCGATAAAATCGTTACTTGAAGCACCAAGTTACTTTCAAAAGGTGATTTGTTCTATTTTGAGTGATTCACTTCTGTAAACATCAGTGTTTATGTCTATAATCTATAAACTTTTATCCCAGATCTTCTGTAATAAAATGAATATTAGTAACACAGAAATAACAATACTGTGTGGTTGAAAAGACTGTTTGTGAAGCTGTTTCACACCTATATCAGGGGCAAGGGAGGCAGTGCCTCCTCAAGAAACTGGATGAGAAAATAATCCATATTACAAAAATAAAACAACACTAATATTACAAAATGTGACATTAAGTAAAGTAACACTCTCCAACAGCGACACCAGCAGGTAAAGTTACAGCGGAAGGCCATATCTCTCTTGCCTCCCCTGAGCCTATTGAGTTTTAACAGACCCCCTAAAGCATGCGCTGTGTTTGGTGGGGGCTAATTGAGAATGAATGGGGCAAAGCTAGTGGGAGGAGGCAATGCCTCCATCATGTTATGACTGGATATGATTGGTTATGATTGAGGTCTGAAAGAACAATGGAAGGACTAATAAAAAAGTAAGTAAACAACTCAGCCACAGATATCATAGCTTTATGTCACGTCAAAATCAAACTTGAAATGGTCTGAAAACATGATGACCGTGAGGGTTTTTAGTAAGCAATCAGCTTGGTGAAATTAAAGAAACATTTAAAAAAAAATAATAATAATTGAGCGGTACTGTACTTGAGAATATTTAAATTAAAATTTTAGTTGTACATGTTTCAGCAGAAACTAAAGTAAAAGCACTTTCTATCAATGATCATTTGACACTCATAAATTTGACATGAACCTAAAACATGCTGCTTTAGTTGAGCTCTAACGCACGTGCATTACTAAAGCCTCAGATTTCATGATCAGCCACTGGCCTTAAATTTTAAATCAAACACTGCCCTCTGCTGGCCATGAGGACACATACAGCCTGATAATGCATGACAGACCGCAAAAATTAATGTTACTCAAGACCAATGTTGTCACTACTGTAAATTATGAAGTGCTTATGTAACATCACAAGCCCGATTTTTCTTTGAACTCAGCACTCAAAGTATGACAGATTTATCGATAACAAGAATCCTATCCTGTACAATCGAACACTAAGCAGGACACATGGAGACCTGGTGTGTGTGATGCACACAACTGAATCAGTGTCTTATCATCGTATTTATATCAGATGGTTTGGAAATCATCCTCTCCCATTGTAAATGGTTCTGGCAAGCTTAGAAGCAACACATTTCAATGGCTGTTATAACACAGAGCCATTAACACTCCCCAGTGTCTAATGCCACACATCAACCCTCATATAACAATACACATTTTAATGAGTAGTTTAAAGTTTATCTGCTAGCCTCAATGAACAAAATAAGCACTGTTACACTGTGTGTAACAGAATGAAAGTAATCCTCTTACGTTATTAAAATTCTTCTCAGGTACTTTGGTCTGAAAATATCCCGTCACTGGTGAGGAAACCTCGTGGACAGACTGTACCAGGCCACAGAAATCTCCAACGTAACCATGTTACGGAAAGGGGGAAAAAAAAAATAGACATGGGCTATTTACAGTAGTTTTGTTGGAACAGTTTCCAAGCCAGTCGTTCTGAAGCCAGCATTCCATAGGTTATGTACGCTATGCAGGGGGGGTCATTTGCAATCTGGCAACCCTGTAATTGTGGGTCAGTCCTTCTCAAACATGTAGAAGGAAACTGGCCAATGGGATGATGAAGTGCTAGCCAGATGTTCCAGAGTTTAGATCTGCATCAGAACAGCCGGCAAGATCATTAGAGATGGAGACCAGAGACCACCGCAAATGCCCTAAACACACCAGCACAGCTACAGTATATGTCCAATGACCACCTTAACAATTAGTGTATTGTATTAACATATTATGATGCTATCATTGTACAGTGATGGCATCATAAATCATAATACCATGACACATTGATATACATCATAGTTCAAAAGTTAAGATTTTATGTTTTTAAAAGAAGTCTCTTATGTTTACCTAGGCTATATTTATTTGATCAAAAATACAGTAAAAACAGTAATATAGTGAAAAATTATTACAATTTTAAAGAACTGCTGCGTATTTTAATATATTTTAAAATCTAATTTATTCCTATGATGGTAAAGCTGAATTTTCAGCATCATTACTCCAGTCTTCAGTGTCACATGATCCTTCAGAAATCATTCTAATATGCTGATTTGCTGCTCAAAAAACATTTCTGATTATTTTTAATGTTGAAAATAGTTATGCTGCTTAAAATTTTTATTTGAAATATAAATATTTTGTAACATCATAAATGTCTTTACTGTTATTTTTGTTCAATTTAATGCGCCCATGCTGAAAAAGTATCGAAAAAAACAATCTTACTAAAACCCAACCATTTGAATGGTACTGTATATGATGGTACTGAGTGATATATATATTCATATTCATATTTATATTCGATGATTTATGAGGTAATCCAAATCACTTTGGTACATCTAAAAATATATAATCAAAAAGTCCAATAAGTTATGGTACTAAGTTAATCTTATACAGTATAAGATTTGTCAGCTCATGGTGATCGGGATTTGAATCTGCCCTGGGTAAAATCACAACCCTATTCCTCCCCTTGCTCAGTCTCTACTTTTCTGTAAATACAGTCTAAAAAGCTCACTAAAAGCCTCGACTATAGAGTAACTGGTTCATGCTAGATTCTAAACACGTCAGTCTCAAGTTTCTGGAAAGTTTTCGGATTCAGATTCCACTTCTCACATGTCCTCTTGGCTCGTCTCCGTGGCCCAGATCTTCCAAGCTATATCAGCAATTGTTTATGTTTAATCTGAGGAGAGAGAGTGAGCAAAACCAGGCAGAGAATTAAAGAGAAGCGTTTCGAGGAGCTGTGCTACAATTAGCTCCCTGCGGTTAGCAGCCCTGTGATTTGGGCCTGGACTGGCAGGCCCGGGGTGTGGGCCGCACTGTGTACGGTACAGACACTCAAACTGTGCTCGGAAAGGTCCCTGCTGACACACGCTGAAAGAAGAGCGAGCAAGTATGTGTGTGAACATGTGACAACAACATCATCATCACCAGAAGGTCTGTGATCGCACGTGCTGCAAAGTCGTGCCACGGTAATCGAGTCTATTAGATGCTGGACCGGATTGCTTGGCTCGCACCTTGTCCGTTTTATGCAGATCCCGTCTGGAGAGACAGCGGCCACGTGTAGCGTCAAGCCTGCAGAGGAGGCATCTGTTTCACATCACTGCCTTACACATTCCACACACAGCAAGCTCTTCGCTCTGATGGAGTAAAGCAGGCGATCCTGTTGCCTCCTACACGGGAGAGCTAGCAGTGTTAATACTTATTAAAAACAGCAACATGTGTCCTATCAACACTGCTTCGCTCTCGCTGGGTTCAAATTCTAAGAGCTTTTTCCTTCCTATTTCAGATCCCTTCAACATAACTACCATCAAAAGAGATTTTAAAACAAGCTACTGCAAGTGCACCATTACCTTGATGCGTCAACAAGAAACAATGATGATTTCAGGGTGCTGCCATGTTTTCCAGAAAATAAGTCAGGAATGAAAAACATAAGTATAAAACAAGCAGAAATTACAGTGGCATTGATTATAAACAACATTTATTACAAACACTAAACCTAAACTGAAACAGCCGGCGTGTGGGAAAATATCTTTGGCTCATTCAGCATGAATCCAAATTTGCATGCCTCGTGCATGTTTTACTTGCTTGACTGCATTATGTAAGATGCTTTAGAATGAAAGTTGCAGCAGGTTTCGGATGAATAAAAAAAAAATTAAATACTGTACTTGGTAGGTTGCTTTTGAGGAGTATCTAGTTCAGGGGTGTCCAATCCTGGTCAATGGAGGCCCAAGGTTCTGCAGAGTTTAGCTCCAACTTGTCCCAACACACCTGCCTGAAGGTTTACAGCAAACCTGAAAACCTTGAGCTGCTGGTTCAAGTGCATTTAATTGGGGTTGGAGCTAAACTATGCAGGATAGTGGCCCTCCAGGAGCAGGATTGGACATCCCTGGTCGAGTTACTGTAGAGGTCTCCCGATACCACAATGGTGTCAGACGCTGTACTGCCATAGATCAGCATGATTGTCTCTGAGACTGAGTTTTATGTAAATTACACTTGATACTAGGGGTGTAGCGATACACGTATTCGTACCGAACCATTTCGGTACAGGACTTCCGGTACATTAAAGTCAACATTAAGGTCTCCTGTTTGGGAACTTCCCGGTGAATTACGACAACGGACAAAGACAGGTGGATAAGACGAAAGCAGTACACGACGAATACAGCGTTGTAGCCTAACCACCATTAACCATCAATAATCGCAATAAGCTCTGCGTTTTGTTACTTTCGATAAGAAACAAAGTGTCATCTTTCAAATTCTGTCCATTTTATTACGAAATTCAAACAGAAAATGCTGTTTTGACGCGCTTTAATGTCACGTGACAGATCGCTCTTCGATGTGGCGTGACAGATCACTGTACAGGCGAATCAATTCAAATGGCGGTGCGGAGCGTGAGTGAACGTGATCATCTCTTCCTCGTTAATACTACTTACAGAATAAACATGAATGAACATCTGAAGGTATGTTAAAAGATACACTACAACTTACTGAAACGTATCATATCTCGTGTAATCGCTCAGTGTTTCAACAGCGGAAAGACATCAGTAAAACAGATTGTAAACAATAGCCTATGTCATATAGCATTTACATCAGAAAAGCCATTCAGTGTCCACAGCTTGTTAGTTCGGCTTGGGTTGTTAGTGAAATCTTTCACTTAATATATGCACTGTATTAGCCTATAATATATTCATTATATTTTACTTAACCTGTTAGCGATGTCTTGATTATATAATGTATGTTTAAATAAATCTGTCATGAAAATGACAGCCACTGCATAAATGATTTTCAACAATGAACTGGAGTAAAAACATAATTTTATAATAATTAGATTTAGAAGTTAATGAAAAAAAAAAAAAAAAACTGCCTTATGTGCAGCTTACATGTTTGCATACAATTTGTTATTTGAGTGTTGATTATCAAAAAAATAGCAATTGAATTTAGGCTAATAGTTCGGGCTCTGTTGTTAACTTTTAATATTATAGTAATGTTCAAGTAAGGGCTCCCTAGCAGAGATATGACATTTTTTTATCCATAAGAAACTTTTAGTAATAATTTAATTTATTTGAAGACAGAGACACAATTTGTTCAGTAAACCATTGTTTAATAATAATAAAAAAGTTATGTTTAATTTTCTTCCTGCTCTACCGAACGCGCACCGAACCGTGACTTCAAAACCGAGGTACGTACTGAACCGTCAGTTTTGTGTACCGTTACACCTCTACTTGATACTAGTGAGTTTTAGAGAGTGTTTACACAATAATTAATTCCCTTATTTGTCCAACAAAAAAGAACAAACAACCACCAAACAACACAGCGTTACGAGCGTGTCTACGGACAAGGCAGCCAATGAGTGCAAGGATTCGCTATGACGTTTATGACAATTCAACATGGCGAAATACATTGAGGGGGTGACCCGCACCATACATAATTAAAACAAAATAACAGTTTTTGAAATAAAACAATAGTTGTCTACATAATTGTACAGTCTACAGTCTGATACGATTCAGATGACAGAACACAAAAACATAATTTATAACTTTTTAAATTTGCACGACCCGACTACTGAATGCACCTTTAATTATGAGCAGTATTATTAGTGTTGCTAGCTTAGCAAACATATTTCGCTCAACACGCATGTTTTTTTAAGTGGAAAAATAACAATCAATTATAATGAACTTCAGTTTAGAAGTTACACATTTAAATTTTTACTGATAACAATTCATAAATGGCTATGGAATCATTAAATCTGAGGGCACGTAGCTGTGCATGTGTGTAGGAGGACAGTCTAATGTGAACAGGAAGTTTGCAGGATGTAATGGATTCCTCAACCCCCTCATGGCTTGTTGTGTAAGCCATCCCTCAAGATGAGAGCCACACCAAACTTCTACCATGTCACAACAAACACACACTCCCTAAGGCAGTTAATCAAAAGATGTGATTCATTGCGCTCAATGACGTTTTAGATTATGTAAATAAATGACCCATCAAATCCTTAACTGATCCTAAGTTAGAAAACAGCGTCATAATCAAGAACAAGCACAAATCTCCACCCGAAGCTGCCATTTCATAATCAACCAACCTGTCAGAGGAGTGCCAGAGGAATCTAGCATCTATCTGAGATGTGGATTTGCTAAGAACCCTGATAAATGAGCAGCTAAATCCTGAAGAATGAATTTAATGGTGATAACTGTTGGGCTGCTCCAAAAGGTGTGCTGTAACGTGCTGGAAATACCAGAGTATTTACTCAGTGATGCAGTCTGACACCAATGGACGGCAGGAAATCATATGACCTCTCAAAAGACCAATGAGACCATGACAGTTGTTTGTTTTTTGACTCAAAGGCTGTCCACTATCCAACACAATATTCAAAGGCCCTCTATATAACATAATATTAACAGAACTAAAACAATTATATATTATATACAATTATAACTATATTGTCAACAGAAACTGGGAGTGTCATTATAAGTAAATTAACCAGAATTCATTTGCTGATTTTGGAGGAATCAAGAACTGTATAGTTCATTAATAACAATAGTCACTGAGGGAAAACCAAAACAATTTTAATTAAGTTCTATTGTTTTAATACACTGCCCGGCCAAAAAAAAAAAAAAAAAAAAAGTCGCTGTTTGGATTTACATAGGCAAATGCTTGTGCTGGAGTAGACTTTACAGAGTGCTTGACCTCTTGATGGAAATAAATGTTGTGATGTTATTTCCATCAAGAGGTGCATCAATTTTTGGTCAAGATCTTGTATTGACAATGCAAGAGTCAAGCACTCTGTAAAGTCTAATCCAACACATCCCAAACACTTTCAATAAATTCATACCAATTCATGTGTGAAAATGATTCTTCACGCTTCCTCCCAACAATTCTTTCACAATTTGAGCCTGATGAATCTTGACATTGTCATCCTAAAATAGGGCCATGATGTGTCTTCCTAAGAAATGAAAAGCTACACACTCATTCAGTTGGGATTAGAAGAACTGTTGCCAAATATATAATATGCTAGAAACATAATAATCACTGCAATAATGATCCACTCCTAGACTCTTAAGCATTTGCCTATTTAAATACAAACAGTGGCCAGGGAGTGTATATTAATAATATTATTTAAATAAAATTATTTTAATTCATATATTATTAAGTCAACTTGCGACCCCCTTAGAAGTTTACTGAGCCTTGGAGGTAATGTTACCAATTACATATTGACATTGTTAAATTCACACAACTATTTGCTCATTTTTAATCAATTTTATTATTACATTTTTTTTTTTTCATTTTATTATAATTATATTAATTATAGTTATGTTCATTTTTATTTACTGACAATTACATAAATGAAAACTTCTCCCCACTAGTCCACAAGTGCCGTCACCACAAACATTGCTGTTATGATAATCTTTGAAAATAATGAAAATAATCTTGGAAAGTAACTTAGACTACTTTCCATAAAAAATAACAACAATTTATTTTTTATAATGAGTAATGTAATATCATGCCTTCGTTGTTCAAGTGAACCAGCCACCTTACTGCATTCCTTTTGGTCGTGCCCTAAATTGTTTGACTTTTGGGGGAGAGTGTTTAGGTGTTTTTCAGTTGTTTTTTCTTTACCAATAGACCCTAACCCTCTAATGGCAGTGTTTGAGGTTGTAACAGACATTATCAAACTAACTACTCTGCAGGCTGATAGTGTAGCTTTTGCAACTTTTTAGGCCAGACGACTGATTCTCATGAATTGGAAGTCTGCAGCTCCACCTACTTATCGCCAATGGGTTTTTGATTTCCTACATGCACTTAAAATGGAAAAGATCAGGTTTATAACAGGACAGAAGCATAAACTCTCATTTTTTTGGACTACTTTAAGGAGGAAAACATGTCTTAATGCTATTCCTATCTCAAATCTTGTTTTGTATATTTTCAAAATAATTTTAATAATAATAATAATAATAATAAAAAAATGAGTAATGTAAAAGTTTTTAAAACTAGCATTTCCCAACACTGCTCAATGTTACAACGTATATTCGTGTCATAACCAGATTTTCTTGTATTCTCAGATGACCAGTCTTTCCCATGATCCTAACTTCATGCTGTTTGCAAATGGACAACAACTGTGTGAATTGTGCTTCCCACTGCCTGACCTTATAATCTTTGATCTCTGGGTCAGAGGTCAGTATGTGTGATAAAAGCAGCCCATGAAACCCTGGTGTCTGACGTAACTTTTAAACTGGGAATGCTAAAGACACTAAGCATCAATTTCTGCCATTATCAAGCCCAACAGTGACAGCATAATAATGTAATTTAAAGTGCATTGCTGGGATGTGTGGGCCTATCAGAGGCATTAAGTTCAGAGTTAGTGTGCTCTAAAGCAGCCTGTTAAAAATGGATGCAAGGAGGCTTTGAAGTGGGGTTGTGACCCCTGTACATTCTTCACACAACACATGGCGGAAAAGCACAGATACACTAACAAAAACCACAGACCGCAGCTCATCTACAGAAAGCAATGCATGACCACATTCATCACCTGGGAGTGCATCAAATGACCGTATATACTCACAGCTCCAAACATGAGCCCACAAACGGGTTAGATTAAATGGGCATAAATCAACAGGCAGATGATACCATTCAAAAGTTTGGGGTCAGTAAGATTTTTTTTTGCATCATGGTTACTTTCCACAAAAATATTAAGCAACACAACTGTTTTCAACATTGATAATAATAAGAAATGATTCTTGAGCAGCAAATCAGCATATTAGAATGATTTCTAAAGGATCATGTGACACTGAACACTTTTATTGATACACAGATCAATAAAAAGGGTGAATTCCAAAAGATTGACACTACTTGTAGCTACTTGTTTGTACCAAACATCACACTGTGAAAATTTGAAATTAATGTGAATTTAAATAATTATTAGCATTAATGCAAAAAATGATTTAACTTACTATAACAGTTATAAGCATGCATTTTTTTGTCATGTTAAAATAAATTGTCAGTTAGTCAGTACTACCCTGCACCCTTCAGAGTGCTCATTTCTCAGTAAATGTGGCATAGGGATACTCACTTGCAAGTGGAATTTTCCCAACAGTTTGGGTTTATTTGATTAAAAGCATTCTTCTAAAATCATCAACATTACCTTATGTGACATCTGGTGGCAACAAACAGCAAGTGTGCACGAAAGCTTCCAATAATACGCCAACATCCAATGAATTTCCTGAAATATGATCTGAAGTATGAAAATTCACAGTCTTGGAAGGAACTGTGGACACGTGGCTCAATCCAAGCAATTCTTGCCCTTTTGCATCCATGCAAACCTTATCCAACCCCAACTACTGAAACAATGAGCTAGCAGAGGTGAAATTTACATCAGGAGCCAAATGGAAAAAAGCAAGAAAACATTAAGGGGGACAACTAAAGGACGGGTACAGGAACTGCCAAAAGCTAATCATTTTATAAAGTACTGGACCTGATGGCATAAAATGAGCAAATGCACAAGCGGGAAAGGCTAATGCTACAGTAGCTAGTTCCCACTTACCTGGCTTTCAGATCAGTTAGGACTTTCAGGATAACTTTACATCATACTTTTCTATTCTTAAACTCCATAAAAAAACATTATGGAAATAGAAAAACTTATAATCAGTGCATTTAGAGAGTATTTTCCATTCACAAGTCCAGCATTCATCTGATACAGACGTGGTTTATTCCAGAAGCTCAGAGCTCTGGGTCCTTGGAGGCTGCTTCAGTTTGCAGATCTCTGGTTTATTCACCCCAACTTCAGGAGTAATAAAGATACAGAGGGGGATTTGGTTTGTTGTTGGGCTAAAGTACAGTAACCCTATGATGCCTGGGCATAATTACAAAGAAGCATCCACCTTCCTTGTGGAGCATGAGTGGAAATGTTCCTCCAACCACACCACCAACTCAAGTCCAATGACTCGAGCACTGAAGAGCGTTTTCCCACGACTAGGACTACGGCACAGCTGTCATCCTCAGGGATGGGTGACTTGGGACACGACCGCAGTAAGCTGCTCGCACGAGGCGGATTCCAGCTGAGCTGTGGTGAAGATACAAGCAGAACGTCAAGGCAGAAAGAAACGGCCTCAAATAAGATCCAGATTTTCCTTCATTCCCTCTGCCTTCATCGCGAAGAGAAAAACAAATGTACTCGTGGTGAGGACGAGCTGGCCTCAGTCATCGTAGGAAAAAATGAAAATGAATCAACAAGAGAGTCCAACTCTCAGCTTAGTATTCCAGATGTGAGCGAGGGAGCATGGAAACACACAAACACAACACATTCTCTCGCATGCGTACAAAACCACACTCAAAAATAGACCAAAAAAACATCAAACTAGAGGGCAAAATGGTTGTAGAGCAAGGTTATTGAGTACACATTTAAAATGTGAAAATATTAAGCTTTTCCTCCCTGCATACCTCTCATTTCCTCCCTGTTCATCTCCGTTCTTCTTTGCAATTTGATTGCAATTACTCCCGAGAGAAAGCGAGGAGTGTCAAAGGCAGAGAGCTGGAGACAGTCTTCTACATAGTCAACATAAACAGTACCAGGGCAATGTTTAGACTGAAGTTCAGGGCACAGAGCCTTTGCGATTAAACTGTCTGAGAGTAGGCTCTTTTTAAACATTCCAAACAAAAAGAGAATTACAAGGAAGAGAAATGAGTTTTATCTCTTTTCAGTATCAAAAGAAGGTCCCCTGGCGAGCCACTGTGTGTGGACACCACACACACCCTCATCTCTATCCAGACAGGGACCAAAATAGAAAAGCAAATCTTAAGAGACGTTTGTGGTTCTCACGGATAAATAAAAGCGAGTGACAGCACTATCAAGGTCATCACCAGAGATCAAGGATAAGTTGACTAAATAAACTGGAGAATACTCCCAAATTTTAAAGAAAACTTGTTGCAGTGTCAGTGACAAATAAGAAACATATAGTAAGGAAAAGGACAAAAGACACATGTGCCAAGTTCTTGGTTACTTATTGTTAAGCAATAAGCAAGTAAGCAATAAGGTACGAGAGGCTGTGCTGTTACTTATTCACGAAAGAGCACTAGCCTCGAGTACCTTATTGCTTTTATAAAATGGTTACCACACAATACAAATATTAAAGCCAAAAATATGTATCAATGCAACATTCATGAATTAAACTTTCACTAAAAGCCTTCCTTCCACCCAAAAAAATAGTCCCTGACCGTGAACAGCAACAGAAGTTACATTATTACACCATTAGATGGCAGCAAAGACTGTCTTTATGAGTGTGTTAGTCAGTAGCGAAGACTTTCATATTGAAAAGACTGAATTGTTGTGAACACGGAACAAACGAAACTGACAAATGCTTTGACTAGCGCTGTCAGTCACAGGAAAACCCCTTAACTGTTAAAAGGACAAGACAATACATCGGACATTTAAACAGATGTTTTATTATGAACATAGGACTGACCTGAAGGAAAATGATAAATCTGAATGCAGGTAATAAACTCACTCACTCAATCTCTTTCTCACAATACTCTTCTACATGATACAGTAAGATTCAATGAACAATATCAACTGAGAACAAACAGTTTACGTTGCTAAGAGTGGTTGCTAAGGGTGTTGTGTAGTGATACACAGAACCGTTGGGTGAAGCGGTCATAGCCATGTTTTATCGTGAATAAAACACAG
The DNA here is from genome assembly GCF_019924925.1 of Ctenopharyngodon idella. Classification (NCBI taxonomy): domain Eukaryota; kingdom Metazoa; phylum Chordata; class Actinopteri; order Cypriniformes; family Xenocyprididae; genus Ctenopharyngodon; species Ctenopharyngodon idella. The sequence continues at coordinate 23,433,526 of NC_067228.1, forward strand.
CTATTGACCAATCAGAATCAAGGACAGGAACTAACCGTTTTATAAAATTCTTTATACCATTTTAAAGAAGACTAAAAAAAAGTCACATGGTGTAACCATGAAGTAAAAATGAATATAATTTTCCTTACACTTTGTATACATGACAGTGTACAAATCGTAATCATTACTTTCCAAAAATATAAAAAAAATATATATTTTTTTTTCCATAGTAAATAGCACACAAGTATATAAAATGTCATAAATTAACAGCTCATAAATATCTAAGTTTTTGGAAAGTCGCAACACATAACATTCTGCAACCTGTCCTGAACAAACCTTGTCTTGTAATTAAATGTCAAATCATATTGTAATTCAAATCATATTATACTTCTAAAAGTACTAAAAATTTAAAGCAAAAAAATTAAAAAAGGTAAACGCATATAACAAAACAACTAAAACGAATGACTAAAAAACAGAAAAAATAAATAATAAATAATACTACAATAATGCTGACCTTGACACACAGTCATGAGGATCTGCAGGGGGTCCTCTCTATGATGTAATTTCCTGTTTTAGGTTTTTGCATGTTGGTCGCACCACATGACTTTGATTTAGTTCTTTAAATATTAATAAGCCGTGAAGCAGTTTTCTTAAAATCCATTATTTCTCCTAAGAAATAATAATAAAAAAAATATTATGCAATCCAGACTTGATGAAAAGGTTTTCCTTTTAAGAATTTCAGACTTTGGCAAGGCTTCTGTCCTTCATTCAAATGCATCACCCTGACATTTTTTACTTTATGCCCCCACAGAGTTAAATTGTCATCATAGAATGGCTGTATTCAAGTCATTGTATGTATGAATTGGATTTTATGGTATTTAATAAATTAATAGATTTAGAAAAACAAATGAGACAAGACGCAACAGCTTTCAAATGGTAATTTGCATAAAGTGCATGACACATGGTGTCCTGGCAGTGTGAAAATCAGTCTCCTGCTCAACAGATGGTACAGTCTAACATAAATCATCTAAATCAAGTCAGTGCAGGTTGTCAGAGACCACATACAACAGACACACTGAGGTGCAGGGATGCTGGTGCTCAGCCAATGTTACTGTTTCTGCCCTACATATGGGAGCGATCATAGGCCGTATTCCCACTGATTCCACAGCACTGCTATGGCACTGAGATCCTTAAGCATTATTAAAGCAGCCATTTATCTCCAAGACAGACTGAAAAACACAAAAGTATGCATGTGACTGAGCGCCACGTTGTGTTCGGGGAAAAGCAGATTGAGAATGTGAAAGAAGAGACTGAAATGAAAAAATAGCAAGAGTCCAGTTGAGGATGTGTGATGGAAATGTTTAAGACCTCTCCAGCGGGAGCATTTTATCCAAGACTGATGGAATATGTCCTACTGAACAGGTCTGACAAACAAAGTCATGATTGCCTTTCCATTTACTGCACGAGGCCTGAATGGTTATTTCCACTACATTTTTTTTTTTTTACTCTCCGCAAAAGTTTACATTTGATGCCTCGTTCTTGTGAGCTCTACATTCCAGTCCATGAGATCAGCTCCAAATCCCAGTAACACACTAGATACCTAACTGCAGCGTGTCTTTAATAACATATGATGTTCTTTCAGACAGTCCTATAGATTTTTGGCAAAAGCATCAATACAGTGTCAATTTTTCATCAATGTAATAACTTGTATTTTAAGAATTAAGAAAAAAATAAATAAATAAAATCAATGAATCTGACTTTTAGCCTCCATGGTCTGCTGAAAAAGCATCGGGAAAGACTTTTGGTTAAGATCTGGCTCTATTTTAGTATGAAACATCCACTTTTCATGATCCAATCAATTCCTGATGAGTAAAACAAGTTCTGCCCTACATTTGTTTTTCAAATGAAATATTCTATTTCATTCTGAATTGGATTATTACGGATATAAAATGAATGCCTGTGAAAGCTACCACTAAAATTCAATCAAATCAACTCCCATCTTAAACCCTGAATGGTTATTAAGAGTCTTGAAGTGGAAAATGGTTGTTCAGGAAAGATTTGAAAAAGCTAGTCCAGCATCAGCTTCTTCAGAACATTTCCTGTGGACTACTGGCCATCTGCTGAGGGACAGAGTGATTTTATTAAGGGCGCAAGGCTCAAATCTGGACTTGGACCAAGTGTACAACCTTTTTCAATGGGTCCAATTGTGGCTATTTATATTTCATGACCAATGACACAAACAAATCAATGAACTAATGATTTGCTGTCTGCTACTGCTAGACAGAAGCAGCTGGTGCTAGTAGACAGGACTTTCTTATTCTAGAGGCCTTCTAATTTGGGCAAACCTTTCAAGAATTGAAAAGATTTGTTCATCAAATCACTAAAATAACAGCCAGAGTAAAAATAACAATGGAAAACCACTGTAGGAAGACCGATGAGGTACATAAAACTGGCCATTGCACTGGGCGGCTCTGAAGTAACACTCATGCCGTTACGTAACCATGCGCTGTAATTGCTGTGTTCAATTGCTGTGTAATGTACCAGCCCTGTGTAAAAACAGCAGCCAGTCTACATGACCTTTCAAAGCTAAAGACAGAATATGAAAACTGTCTAGCTCCCACCCGAGCTACACCCATCATACATCTGTCACTGGACCGCACTTTTCCATTAAATGGTTCGTTTTAATGGACACAAGTACTCAGTGTTTCTCAAGCAAATTCTGGAAAACAGTTCAAAGGGTTGTGTGATTATTCATGGCTACTATATAGTATATAGGGGATGTTTTTAAAGACCCCATGAAAGCAATGTTTTGTGGCTTATTATTGGCTCCTGCATCAGCATCACATGCATGCGTCGTGCTGCTCATGTGAACAGCGTAATTAATGACAGAATCCTCATTTTTGAGTGACTTGCCTATTTAAAGTTTAAGCAACACTTCATATCTATCTATCTATATCATCTGTCCATCCATCTGTCCATCCATCTGTCCATCCATCCATCCATCCATCTGTCCATCAATCAATCAATCAATCAATCAATCAATCAATCAAATTGCCTAGGCATTCAATATGCCCTGCTCAAACCCTTTGTTTCAATTGGAAATATATCAACACAGGAAGAAAAACAGTCATGGGTTTTTTTAATAAATGCACACACAAGCTCAATATTTGTAAACAAAATTATGTGCCAAATCAACCAAACTCTTTGATCATACATCAATTCAGTATGTTAATCAGGATTCAGTATAAAACAAACATATCCTCTTTGAAGATGGAGTTTTTTCCCCCTAAAGAATGCACTGGATTAGATGTTTCGAAAATTAAAGTCAGAGTCAAATAATATTCTCAGCGGCACCACAAAGTCTCCATTGTTTATTACCTCCAGAACCAAGTCATCCAATCACAAAGCAACATCTAGAGCTTAACACAAAAACCCTGTAGTGGCAAGACAGAAAGTGGAGCTGACCACGAAGAATGTGATCAAATCAATCAATCTGTCACACAATCCATGTTAAAATGTTTTTACACTAAGTGAAAGACTTGCAGTACAAAGCAGAAATCGGTGATGTCCCCACTTTCACAATAAAGGCATAAAGAAACCCATGTGCCAATTAATTTGGTCCAGGACTTTGACTCTTAACAAGTTGCAGATTTAAATTAGCTGCAGACTTGCACAGACGGCACTATTTTCTACATAAAAGCAAGAATTTCAGAGCTCCTTTCCTGGAATGAAGAACACTAAATCCTCCATGTAGTTCCCTTCTCACTGCTCTCAGTATTGTGAAACTATCGTCAATGTTTCCCAATATGATGCCACTGCTGATTTCTTGAGTCTGTACTAAAATAACCTTTTGAGTTAAGAGTAGGAGACGTGTATTTATTCAGTCAGATCTGCCATGCTTCTGTTGCCTGTCATTTCCACATCCCCGACCAGGATAAACAAAGAGCCATCCAATACTCTCCCTGGTCAAACGCCTCTGTGAGGCTCATGGGAGACCATGGTCCAACCTCATGAAGTCACAAACACACACGCAAATCATTTAACAGCATCTTCACACGCAACTAACAGAAACAAAAATTCAATTTGACATGAGGCTATAATTTGGTTTAAAAGACAATAGATCTATGATATTTTACAGATGATAAATGTCCATTGAGTTGGTTTGTTTGGGTGGGAGCTTGTACAAGTGGTTCATTTGCCAAGAAAAGATGAAAACAATGAAAAGAGGACGATCCTTTCAAACAGAAGCTATGGAGAGATGAAAAGAGGCTGTTTCCCGTGTCTCCACAAGCAGGATGCAGGTCATTAATCAATGGTGTGTGTGTGTGTGTGTGTGTAGGAGGGCAATACTGTTGATTTGTAGTCTCAATAGCCTATTTTTGCCTGTACCAAGAACAATTTTACTTCACCAGAAAATCAATACAATCAGAGATACACAGTGATTTTTGCAATGAGAGATACGTGTTCCTAATGCTTCAAATCATAGGGAAAAAAAACAGAAAGAAAAAAGGAAATATGCATACATATTAAACTAAATGTAAATTCATGGTATCATCAAACAAACAACCAAAAAAAAAAAAAAAAAACATGAAAAACGAGGAATAACTAAATTATATTTTAACTACACACAAAGCATCTTTGTTTATGGTGGTGGGTTGACTTCCAATTATTTTTCATGCAACTGAGTCATACTGTATCTAATTTTGTAATATAAGGATATTATACACACACACACACACACGTTCAAAAGTTTTAGATCGGTAAGATTTATTATTTTTGTTTTTTAATAAGTCTTCTGCTCACCAAGGCTGCATTTATTTGATCCAAAATACAGAAAAAAACAGTAATATTGTGAAATATTTTTACTGTTTTAAATAACTGTTTTCTATTTGAATATATTTTAAAATACAATTTATTCTTGTGTTGGCAAAGCTGAATTTCCAACATCATTACTCCAGTCTTCAGTGTCACATGATCCTTCAGAAATCATTCTAATATGATGATTTGCTGCTCAAGAAACACTTACTATCATCAATGTTGAAAACAGTTGTGTATAATTGTTTCTCAGGATTCTTTGGTGAACAGAAAGTTCAAAAGAACAGCATTTGAAATAGAAAGCTTTTGTAACATTATAAATGTGTTTACTGCCACTTTTGATCAATTTAATGCATCCTTGCTGAATAAAAGTATTCATTTCCTTATTTCTTTCCAAAAAAAAAATCTTACCCCAAACTTTTAAACATTAGTGTGTAATGTTACAAAAGCCTTCTATTTCAGATAAATGTATGTATGTTTATTTTAGTTTTTTATATATAGATTTTGTGTTTTTATTTCCCAAATTGCACATTCATATTGATGAACCTATTCATTTTTAATCATAGTTCCGCCCCATGATCTCACCTAGGGACCCACAAACCCATGGGCAGAACCTATTCTAATCAATATTCACAACTACAACCACCCTTGTTATAGAAAAAGGGTCCCTATCAATCCCACCTTATTGAAATGAATACAAATCCTGCAAAACAAATGGTGTAGACACTAAATATGGGAATCCACTGGACTGGGGACGGTTTGTGGTGTCTGGCCCTAGAACAGCTGCCTGCCCATGACCAAATTAAACACTGGAACCAAAGCTAGGCTAAGTATTCCAGCCATTCGTCTCTTCAATCACGTGGTCAGTTCACATTAGCGAGAGAGCTCCGGGTTAAGAGGAGGAGGAAAAAGAAAAGACGTGGAAGCAAAAGAAGGATTCAAAGGTCCTAACATCCTGCAACAGAGTGACAAAGCATCACTAATGTCATCATTCACGCACAACTGAGTGCTGTAAACGGGAGACGTGCATAGAGACTCCCGTCGCGGGCTTGGCAACACACACAATGGGACAGTCTTCACACACAGCTCTGCCAATTAGAAGCAGGAGGGGAAAGAGCAGAGAATCCAAGACAAACTCCAAATTAACAAATTAGTTTGCAGATTAGCCTTTCTGCAATCCCGATATAGAGAGGTTTGATGCACATGTGAGCTCAGTTCAGTTCAACTTGATCATTACTTGCTAAAATCACAGCTAAAAACACCAAGTAAGATCTTTAGAAAGGATGCAAACTGAAATATTAAATGCAAATCCTACTTTGTGCAAGCATTATGCAAGACAAGCAGCCTCAAAGGCCTACGCTCATGTCTAGAAGCCCCTTTATACATCTCAAGGCCCAGAAGGGTGTGGCGTCTGCCAACGACACATATTGGCAATTCCCCAGACATGGCAACCAGCACAGATGCTCCAGTTTTCCAATCCCAGCCGCACAGTAACAGGGTCACACCTGATAATGCACAAGAAATACAAAACAAGTGCTTCAAACCTTGCCATATGGAAACACAGGAAGTAATTCTCTAGGTTAACTAGCTAAAAAGTCACAAACTGTCCAACACAAAATGAAGCAGGAGCCATACCAAAACCATAGCTAAGCCTCTCTCATGTCAAGACCATATATTTAACCTCTGGGATACGGCTAAGGCATAAACTCTAGCTGGGATAAAAGGGGGCAACACTGTCTGCCTTGGGGCACTTTGAGAAATGAGGGGCCCTAATTCAGTGAAGGTACAGAGACAGATCAGAGGCCATCTTGCTGATGCTACCATTAAATTTAATGAGTAAGGAGAAAGAGGGGTTTCTGCAGTGGACAGTGAATAAAATTATAGATGACAATTCTGGTGCAGGACGGTCCAGCTGAGACTCCATTTACACACAGCAGGGGGGTTTGTGTTCATCCACAGAGACATAATGCGCCACACTATGAATCAATACTGTTGCCCATTCTCTTTTCAAGTAAACCCACAGGCCTTGAACATGGGCCAGGCTGGCAGAAGTGCCCGTGTACACATCACAGTGACCTGCAGTTCATCAAAAGCAACGCTGAGCCCTGATTTTTAGTTCATGCAGACCCAGAGCTGGTCAGAACTGTTTTCAAATCACATATTTAGATCACTTGCCATGCTACACTGGACACATTTAATACAGTTAAAGGATGTAGAGGGCCTTGATTTGCTGCAAGAAAGCATCCGGAACAGTGTAAATGTGTACATTTATTTGGACAAAAAAAAGGTATATAATATAATATAATATAATATAATATAATATAATATAATATAACGCAATCACTCCTACTATCCACTTTGGCGGGTTGAATTTCATATATAATATATAAATTTTTTCAATTGTCTTTTAAAAAGGCATCTGAATTAATAAACTAAGTACAATGTAGTGTTGTCAAAAATATAGATTTTTCAATACTGAAATATCTGAAACGCTTCCAATATTCATTTTCCACAGAATAGATACACAATACTAGCTGCTCTTTCTCGCTCTCTCATCTCTCCGACTGCGAATTGACACACAAACCCGCCTCTCCTCACTCACTTGTTTCATTTGAATATTGTTGGTGTTACAGGGCTTGAATTTTGGCTTTTTGATTGCACGTATTGCACATCATTTTACTCATTTCCGCAGATTTTGTGCTCACACCCAGAGTGTGCGAGCATAAAGCCACCTCTCAGCACCAAACTGAGTTGTTTTTCGCTGCTTATTGCGCTTAAATAGTCAAATACACACAAAATAATGTCAAAATGCCGGTCTTGGCGAGTATTTGCGTAAACACTGTCAGTTATGCTGTAATGCATGTGTAACAGTATAATGGATTAATGAGTCAGGTCTTAAAGTGACAGCAGCCTAATATACCTGCTGCCAAATTATGAGATAATAAAAATATCTACATGGCAGTTTTTCCCCATGGTTTCAGTCAAAATTTTGGCCAGTGAAAATAATGAGAGGCTAGTAACTTTGGAAAACCACTAGCCACAGTGGCTGGTAAGCAAAAAAGTCAAAATCCAAAAAAAGGCAAGCCCTGAATAATATAATATAATATAATATAATATAATATAATATAATATAATATCTGCATATTAGAATGATTTCTAAAGGATTGTGTGTCACTGAAGATTGGAGTATTGATGCTGAAAATTCAGCTTTGCATCTAAACAGTTATTTTAAATTGTAATAATATTTCATAATATTATTTCATAATATTATTGCTGTTATACTGCATTTTTGATCAGCTTTTGTGAGAAGAAGAGACCTTTCCACGACATTTAAAAAAAAAAAAACCTTACCAACCCCAACATTTTGAACGGTTATAATGTAATATAATATAATGGAAGGCAGGAGACATTGAGTTGGTAGATAAAAGCACACCGCAATCCTCCATTACGTGCTTTCCTGTGGGTGTACTGACATCATTCCATCACTTCCTGTACCCACTTGCTCTTTTCTTATCTCCAAGAATCCAGTACAATCAGAGCAGTCAGTCTGTATGGTGTTGAAAGGTCAAGGTGGAACAGAATTCAGTAGAATAAGTCAGCTAAGGTCAACACCACTTCAGGATCTACATTTGAAAGAGCTCATGAGTCAGTCAAAGGCCATTCTCTTCCAAACAAAAACAAAGATCCTGGTTTGTACATGTTATGAATAGATCAAAAATATCACACCCTCTCCAGAGAGCTGCATAATAAGCAGACACACAAACTGGCCCTTGAAAATGAGATATTTGGATAGACTGACCACAATTTAGCCTAGAGATCCTGGAGATCCTACATTGTTTTAGGCTTTAGTGCCCCATAAATGGCACTATCCATGACAAGAGTACAAAATAGAAACTATTTTTCAACAATGGGTGTGTGAAAGTGAAAAGGAATTTTCATCAATTTCAGGAAGTCAAACTAAATAGCTTTTCCCCCCTATTTTATTTGATGTTTGCAACTTTTGCAACCCTGTTACTAAATCTAAGACATGAAACAATGATTTGAAGGATTAGTTAATTTATAGTAAAATGTTAAACAAACAAAATATATAAAATAAAACAAAATATTCCACAAAGGTTAAAAAAAGTTCCAGATTCAGCCTAAATTAAGCTGTCACTCAGCAGAGACAAGCTAGTTTGGGAACCAGTGTTGGTTTATTACTGTTGAATTTATAAACATACATAAATTAAAATAAAAATATTTTTGGTATTTTTGGTATTCTTGGTGTGTTTTTTTTCTCTCCATACAGTAACTTTACAACAGGGTTAAATTAAGCAACAATAATGGATAAAATACAAAATATTTTCTGCAATGAACAATGTCAATTCAACAAATTCTATAAAAATGATGACACTGTTGATTTTAACTGTTAAATGAACAAAGAAAGAGCAAAACTTCTTAAGATGGTGGGGGATATCACAATTTTTAAGAGGTTTCAGAAAATTTGATGTTAATTATGAATGTCTTAATATTAGACATTTTATCTAAAATATCTAAGGTCTCATTCCAAAGTATTCATGTATTTATTCCATAAAAAAAAAATCAGGTAACACTTTACAAGATTTCATTTGTTAACATTAGTTAATGCATTAACTATCATGAACTAACAATGAGCAAGACATTACAGCATTTTTTAACCTTTGTTAATGTTAGTTAATAAAAATAAATAAATAAATCATTTTCATGTTAGTTCCCAGCGCATTAACTAATGTTAACAAATACAACTTTTGATTTTTAAAATGTATTAGTAAGATTGACATTAGTGAGATTAACATGAACTAATTTTAATAAATACTGTAAAAGTATTGCTCTTTGTTAGTTCATGTTAACTAATGTAGTAAATGAAACCTTATTGTAAAGTGTTACCAAAATTCTGTATCCGTTTTATGGAAAGTGCCAGAAAGAAGAAGTTGCCTGTAGCTGGCCTGAGCGATCCACGCGACAGGGTTGTGCCGGCGTTAGGTAGCAGCTAAACTCAAGAGCTGCTATACAGACGCCAAAAACAGCACACAGTGGGATGGTCCGGCTGCCTGGGAGCAGCACATACTTTCAGATTCTATTTCCATCTAAACCTAAACAATTAGAAAGGCAACACCTTTGCACAGGCTGTGTGGAAAGCTGCTTCTTCAGCATCTGGGGAACTAAAAACATCTCAGCTTTTCTTCAAGGCTACTGACATTGATTTTGTACTCCTCTGACGGCCTTTACTAGTGAGTTACAAAAAAAACATGATAATAATAATATTGAAAAATATCTTTCTACATTATGAAAAAGTGCAGTTTAACCATGCCTGATAATTTTACAAAGTAAGTATGATACATCTTGTTCCTCAGACAACTGGTCTAGACACCTAATGCAGAGCAATAACTCCAACACTCTTTCCCTTCACCTCACTGATGGGGAAAACGACACTTTGTGTAATTATTGTTCTAGGAAACATGAGACTGTAAAGTGTTTGCTCGTGCAGTGGTGGGGCCCCAGGGGCCTGAGGTCCTCTCCCACTGTCCCCTCTCATTAGCCCAGAGCTAAAGCAGGCGCTCTGAGGAGATGACCACACTTCTGCAACTCCCTCCGAGACCAGACATGAAGAGGCACCGAGTGAGAGGGTGGATGGAGGAAAGCAGCACTGAGGTTTCCTCGAGGCGGGGCTCGAGGGGTTAATGATAGCGTGTGGAATGTGTGGCAGGTCTCAGACCTGATAACAGGGCAGACGACACACAGGGATGTAATTCAGGAACATCAGAGTCCCAGAGGAGAGACTGTGTCTACTGTTTCCATACATCCCCACATGCTTTCACTTTTCAAATGGAATTACCAATGCAGACAGACTCTGTGGTGAGCACACAGGAGGATGCAAGGCTTAAAGCAGCGTCATTTGAGATTTCGCTAACTTCTGGGAGGTTTAAAGGGTTGAATCTCTCCACGGACGTTATGTTTCTTTCAAAACACGCATCACATGTCTATGGAAATATTCAGAGTGTTTTTAAAAAGTACAAGGAATGTTGAATGTTTAAAGAAAAGGCCAGTCACACACGTGGGAGGAAATCATAACTTTGTAAAGTTCGTTGTTACAACCCCAATTTCCATAAAAGTTAGGATTAGGGCTGGACGATATGACCTAAAATCAAAATCTTGATTAACTGAACATTTTACCTCGATTACGATTAATGAATCATTATTTTGTTTATTTTTTTGCCCTTATAGCTCACTAACAAGGTTTGTGCTGTAAATATGCTTGACTATTAAAGGTGGGATATTTTTTCCTAATGAAAGAGTGCTTCAACATAACAGCTCACTTTCTGCAGGCATTTTACCTATGGTTCGTAACATTTCTTACAGATTTCTGCTCATTGTAAATCAGATACAGATAAATTAGCACAGTACCAGTACATTTATTTGAATGCATTAATGAGAGTGATTGCATGTGTGAATTAGCCATACCGTCTCTCTATTAATTGTGAAGCTGTGGGTTGTAAGTAGTTACTTCAAAAGTAGAAAAATATATGCTATAACTTTTGAGTTTCTAAGCTACTTTAGTGATAAATCACAGTGTTTTCACTGACCAACTTAATTGTATTTTGTAAATATAAACAAATTTTGATGGCTGCAACACACTCCAAAAAAGTTGGGATAGAGGCAAAATAAAAGTAAAAAGATTATGGAAGATTATAAAGATTATAAAATGTCCCAACTTTTCTGGAAATGGGATTGTACTTCTGATTCAAAAAGAAAATGTAAGTTAAAGATCAAGTGTGTCATTTCTTCACCACTTCATGCCATCAAATGAAATTGTAATGGTTCAATGATGTTATTATGCATGCATAGCCAAGCATGCATCTTAAAGTTATGATGACATGATGGCAGATATTATTATTTTTTTGTCTAAAAAAAAAATTAAAAAATATAACACAAACTAAAATAGTTTAAAATGCTGTGAATTTAGGCAGCATGAAAAGGGATGAAAAATGGAAAACGGCATGAAAATATGGATATTCATTTGAGTTAAAAACAATGCTAAATGTATACAATGTGCATGTATGTGCGCATATATATATATATATATATATATATATTCTGATAACCACAGATTAATAGTGCATCCTTACAGCAGTCCATCACCTAAGATGGATTATACGTAACATCTAAACATTGCACACATTTATAAATTGTAAAAGAATTTTGACAAACTAACAAAATCATTCAAACAGTCAGCTGCTTTTAGTGCTGGCAAGAGAAGCTTACCTTTGGTTCTGTGGCAGTGCCAAGCTGATTTCTGAAGGGAAAAGGTCCTCAATCAATCTGTGAAACAGAAAAGACTAATTAATCTGTATTCTTAATTAATTATAAAGTTGCCATGGCCCTCATTTAGATCAAAACGAGAACTACAAACCAGTCCACTTTAACCATCAGATCTGCAGGTTAAGAATACATTATGCAGCTGCTGTACCTGGTGTGACAATGCAGCCCTGGCAACATTGAGAAGTCAAATGGAAGGATTGATGCAGCCAACATTCATAAGCAATCTGATATGACCACAAAGGACTGGCAAAAAGGTTGTTTAATGCAACATGGCGCTAGTGGTCATGACAGGACCTGAGCTGTTCAAAATGCTTCAATATTATAACCCCAAGATTCAATTAATGCATAATGCACATATAATGCAAGCACAGTAGTTCTTGTAGCAAGATAAAAGCTCTGACGGAATAAAATTTCAAGTAATTTGAAAGCAACTGATTGATCACTTTAAAGTCTCCAAGTCTATAAGACCGCGAGAAGAAGATGTTGACATGGGGATGGTTTCTGATTTAAAGCAGAAAAACACATAACATGTCATTAACTGTTTTCAACATCAGGATTTAAGTTAAAACCTATGTATTCCGCTGTATGTATAAGGGAAATATTTTATATTTAAGACGACAAATGATTTAGACATAATAGTTTTAATAGAACAAATGTTTACTGTAGTCTCCCAAATAAAGGGATAGTTCACCCATGACTTTCTTAAACAAAGCTTTTTAGATTTAAATAATCACCCTCTGTGAATCCATATAATGCAACTAAATGGGTGCCGCTCAGTTGACGCTTGAAAAACCACACACTGTGATTGCAATTGTGATGGTAATCCATACGACAACAGTAGATGAACCAATGTCTACTGAAGCAAAACAACAAATGTGTGTATGAAAAATACTAATGTTTTTAATTTTTTAAACTATGAATCAATGCTTATGGTCTACTTTCATACGAGCGTTCATGAGAGGGACGTTGTGACACGTGGCGTAAGTGTATTGTTTTGCTTCAGAAGACATCGATTCATCCACTGGGGTCGTATGGATTACCATCACGATCGCAGTGTGTGTTTTTTCAAGCGTCAACCAAGCGACAGCCATTCAATGGATTCACAGAGTGATTATTTTCCTAAAAATCTTTGTTTGTGTTTATCTATAAAGAAAGAAAGTCATGTGTGAGTAAACGATGAAAATTTTCATTTTTGGGTGATCTCCCCCTTTAACATTGCACAATAAAACAAACTAAATGTATAATAATTTTACAAAAATTAGAAATATGTTATTTAAAACCCATTTTAGATAGAGAGATGATAATTAGTTTGACCAATGTTTTTACTAATTTACAAAAACAAAGATGAAAATAACTATTTTCAGTATTAGCTATTATTTAAATTAATAATAAAAAATAAATAAAAATAACCTAAAAAATGTGTCAAAATTAATAAATAAATAAGATTTATTGTAGAGTAGACTAATGCTTACTTTGTCAAAAAGCATAAAAAAATTCATTTTGGCATGTAATTATTTGACACTTTAAAAATAGAGGAACATATATGTTATATAGGAAGTATTGCATGTCACAGTGCAGGACACTGCTGTCATTGCTCGGCATTTCATGTCAACGACCCAGTTACTGTAAGTAGGGCTGAGAAGCTAAGGCACAGACTGTATACAACACCTAAGATATGTTTAAAAAATCCTGCATATTCCCTATAAGGTATACCAATGAATAAATATTATCAAATACTAATAACACATTAATGGTGCCAGAACCTTCCTAAAAGGCAATTGTTACCATTAGATTAGCTTTAGTGCCTTACATGAAGTTGAGTCAAATCAACACCACTCCACACTATAAATAAACAGTCAACCGTAGTGGTGTGTGTGGGTCAGTGGGTTAGGCTATTTTTACATAGAGAGTGGGGCTAAAATGCTTTGATACACTCTCACACACCCTTCTTCAAGTCTGCTACACAGCTGTTCACCAGACAACTGTGCTGGTTGTACTAAAAAAGACTAGCTGCCTCTGTTAATTTCCCCAAGTAGTTATATACTCATCTTCCAAAAAAAACCCTGAACATAATGAAATATGCCATAAAAACAAACCAAATCTCAAGTTAAGCAAATCGAAACCACTCACCAATTCACAAACACTTTCTGCACACCCAGTGAAGAAAATCACAACCATTTGCAATTCAAATTCAAGGCAGGAAGCCACATAAAGCCTAATGTTATGAGCTTGTTACATCTCATTCATACTGATGGCAAGAGAAACAAAAGAGTGATTATCACTGTGACCTCCTCCACCAGTGGCCCGCATCCTCCTGTCCATGCAGACGAAAACTGATACACTTCCCTTTTCTAATGATTAACAGGTAAGCAAGAGAGAGATATGATGATGCTAGAGCTGCAGGGCACCATGCATATAACACAGCGCTGTAGTACACAGTTGCAGGTTGCCAGTATGATGGCACAGGGATGCAGGGTTGTGCCGCAGGACATCAGAGAGGAGCAACTGAGCTGTCATACAGCATCAACGCAAGCAGTGACCACACACTGACCTAATACTGCCACACCATTTACACTCGACCGCACTAGTGAAAGGATGTTGTGCCATCTAGGCTGGTTTCATTCTGAAAAAGAGAAAGATAACCTCATGGGTAGAAGTGTACTGCTATACACCACATCTTTAATGTAGAGCTGCACGATTCTGCAATTCTGGATAAATTGAGAATCATAATTTTTTTTGTTTGTTTGTTTGTTTCAAACAGAGATCGCGATTCTGAACGGACAACTAAACAAAACAACAATTTACTAGAGATTCTGACAAATGTTAATTGCTGGTAATATTTAAAATGTTTAATGAATCTTAATGCATTACTTTTTTTTTTTTTTTTAATTGGTTTTAATGAATGATTCAATGGCTCACTCATTAATACTAGGGCTGAGACAATACATCGATTCTCAATTCTCGATATTACGATTCTGGATATTTTCTCTCTCGAATCGATTCTGAGCTTAGTTTTAACAGCAGATGGCGCTCTAGGCTAGTTTTTAACCGCACACTCAAATGCTCATGAAGAAGAGTGCAGGAGAATGCTCGTGCGTTCGGCTGAGTCATGTAAGCGGTTAAATATACTTGCACCTCGGCTCTGAATGCTTTTATGACACAAGATTAATGTAAACACAGCCCACTGCGAACACCCTTGTAATTTGCTTAAATTTTTTCTAACTTTATGAATGATTATATTAGGTTTAAGTGGTGTGTGTAAAGGAACTGGAAGCAAGCAGAATATGGCTGTTTCTAAAGCATGTAGTGCCATCTGCTGTTAAAAACTAAGCTCAGAATAGTTTCTAGAGAGAATCGTGATACATCGGAAAATATCAGAATCGCTCCAGTTTCTTTGTATCACGAATCGAGAATCGATGTATTGTCCCAGCCCTAATAAATACCTCACTTGTTTCATTACTGGATAAACTAGCATTTTTGAACGAATCTCTTGAAAGAATGGTTCAATGACAAATAAATATTTTAACAGTCACTTGTCGCCACCTGGTGGCACAACAATGTAATTGATACAATCGTTATTTGAAGTGCCGCTTTACATTCAAAAGGTGATTTACTTTTGATCGCTTCTGTAGACATCAGTGTTTAGCCTATATCTAAACTATAAACTTTTATCCCAGTTCTTCTGTGATAATATGAATATTTGTAACAGAAATAATGATACTGTATGGTAGAGCTGCACAATTAATCGTAAAAAGATCACAATCTCAATTCAAGCACCCACGCAATCTTACTTTATTAATGCCAACAATTCGCCCGCGTCTTTTAAACCTTTGACAAAATCATACCGGAATGTTCAAATCTGTGTTCGTGCTGCCAGAGCCAGAGAGCAGTTTTGAATCACACATTAGTTATTTCAGTGTTACAAATACCAAATTATCACAGAAGTACCGAGATATAAGTTTTAAGTTAGTATATACACACTGATGTCTACGATAGCGATCAAAACAGAGCAACTAACTTTTGAAACTAACTTGGCACGTCGAATAACGCTTGTATCAATTACATCAAATTCCACTAGGTGGCGACAACTGACTGTTAAAAAATGTATTTGTCATTGAATCGTTCATTCAAAAGATTCATTCAAAAACACTGATTCATCCAGCAATGAAACAAGTATTCATTAATGAGTCATTGAATTCATTCAAAAAACATTTTTTAAATAATTCATTCAAACATTTTCCAGCAATTAGAGTACAGCAATTTATATTTTGTCAGAACCTCTAGTAAATTTCATGTTATTTTGTTTGGTTGTATATTCAGAATCGTGGGAGAATCGTGATCTCTATTTGAAATCAAAAAATCGTGATTCTCATTTTATCCAGAATCGTGCAGCTCTACTGTATGGTTGAAAAGACTTATTTGTAAAGCAGCTTTTCATACCTATGACAACTGCTCTCTCTGGATCAGCAGCCGCGCCAATGCAGATCTGAATGTTCGCTGTGATCAAACGAATCGCTGTCATTTAGGAAATGAGATTGCATGTTTGAATTGAGATTGCAATCTTTTAACGATTAATCGTGCAGCTCTACTTTAATGTAATATTGTATTGTGCACAATGCTACAATGTATTTATTTACAAAGCATATTTTTGACTTGCCAGCCAATAGTGTCCTGATGAAGCACAGTTTACACAGAAGTCACTTTCAAACCAAGAAGCTTTCTGTTGGTCAACACTGCAAATTCACATGGCCAACAAATCGGTGTGTGGAAATATTTCGCCCTCATTCAAAATTCTGACATAATACTATCTATCTGACATAAGTATGGCTGCTCCCACGATGCGATCTGCTCCATGTAAAATAACATGCTGCTTTTATTAGGCTACTACTATGACTACTACTACCCAACACACCAGTCACAGCAATTCGTAATTATTTTACATTTTGGCAAATTGGTGGCAAATTCTCATGAATTCATACAGAATTTAAAATTTTCTCATGAGATCTGTAATTATTAATGAGTAAAAAACACTAACTTTTTACAGACTGATGTTTTAATTAAAACAAATATAGGTAACTGGTAAATAAACACAGCAACTTACACCAGGTCATGCTTCCCTGTTCCATTTTCTTTTGCAGATGAACAGGCTGTGTGTATTTGTTGTATTAATATGTGTGTGTATCCGAGTGCACGTTTCTGGCCCTACAGCTCTCATTTCAAAGTCAGAGCTGTAAAGAGGAAGCTCCGCTACCCCTCCGGACAGACACAGATTAAAAGAGGAACGGAGGGAGCTGCTGACAGCCTCTGACTACACCGCCAGGGGCTTTAGTGTGTCACCTGTCTCTTCAACCTCCAGGGCTCTGTTTGGAATTGAAATAATTAACCTGGCAGAGCCTCTGTGAGCTGCTGGTGGTGTGGAGGGATGCAGCAGAGACTGAGAGTCATTATTAGGTCAATAGGACTCGCAGAAGAAATGGACCAGAGGCCATACTATGGCTTTGATGGGTGTTTAAATGATGAAAGCCACTGCACGCTTTCTCTCTCTCTCTCTCGCTCTGAAGCCCCAGAGAAGAATTCCCATCACCCATTCAAGAAAACACTCTTTAGCATCATAGCTAGTGGTGGTAATCAGAACTCAAGCAGTTCACAAGAGAGAAAATAGAGTACTGCAAATAGTAGGCAATCCACTGTTTTTTAATGTACAATCTATGGCATTTTAGCAAGCAATGTTTTAAAATATAGGATTGTATGCAATCCCAAAAACAATTTCCATGAGACAAAATGTAAACAGTATTTTAAGTGCTTTAGGCGGTGCACCTTTAAGAAAATCTGTCATAAAATAATTTTTAAAAATGTACGCATTTTCTTAAATAGGTTACTCTATTGAGCCAGTCCACACAGAGACGCTGTACACGTAAAATTATCGTATCGTATTAATGTATCGTATCGGCGTTTCATCCAGATGGAGCCGGCGTTTTGGGAGCCTGAAACTGCTATTTTTTTAAACCGGGTCCCAGAGTGGATAAATCTGAAAACGACATCCTTGCGTTTTCGTGTGTACAGCCAATCCGTATAGAGTGCAGGTATGACGTCAACCCAGAAGTTAGCGGCGCACGGGTTCCCTCGATAGAAAGCCTATGCATTTTTCCTATAGACTCTTGGAAAAATCACAAAAACTAAGCTCTGTGTTTAACAAAGGGTTATGATACTTACACGTTTCGTCCATCAAGATAATTTTCACAGATGAACATAACTTTTATGAAGTTTGAAGCCTAAATGCAGTCGCCAGAAGTAAAAAGCTAAAGGTAGGCTATAAACGAACTACACCACGGCTTCAAAGTCACCATCACTAAGCTTCCGACAACTCTTTCAGTTTTTATCTAAAAACATTTTCCCAGCATGTTTGAGTTAGAATAGATTATAAGAGTACAATTATGAGCATAATGAGGCTGTAAAAGCAGACTGTGCTTACCTTCTCAGAGTGATGACGTTTAATGCCTGTGTAGTCCCATTTACCCACTTGTTAGAAACCGCATTTTCAAGACACATAACAGCTTATATAACAACTTATTCTCTGTTTTTAGTGTATCTCTGTGGCAGAATTACAGTGCTACATACTGGTCTGGCACGTATACTACATCGGTTTCAGTGGTTTCTTGTGTACGCAAATATTTCTTGAGACGAATTCGTGTTTACAGAATTTTTTTTAAGAACGAGGAAAAAAACAAAAAAGATTGGATAGGGAAAGCTCTTCGTGTGGATGTGGCCAGAGGGCAGAATAACTCATTAGCCATGTTTGATAGCCAACCATCACTATAGCTCATACTTATTTTTTGAAACCCCCAACCCTACATATTAAACACAAAATGTCTGACCTATACTATCGTTCAAAAGTTTGGGGTCAGTACGATTTTATTATTGAAAAAAAATGAATACTTTAATTCAGCAAAGATAGCATTCACACAAATATAAAGCAGAACAACTCTTTTCAACATCAATAATAATAAATGTTTCTTGAGCAGCAAATCAGCACATTAAAATGATATCTGAAGGATCATGTGACACTGAATTACATTTTAAAACATTAAAATAGAAAACAGCCATTTGAAATTGTAATAATATTTCAAAATATTGCTGTTTTTACTGTATTTTTGATCTTGGTGACTGGTGAGCATAAACCGACTTCTCTCTTACTGACCCAAATGTTTGAACAGTAGTGTATATATTTTGTCTGGTGGCCGAAAAAAAAAATCCCATAAACTTACCATATCTAGATACCAGAATATCTTTGAGACTCAAGGGTGGATGACAGTTTTAACTTGGGCCTATAAGTTACCACCCCAACACCCAAGCAACCACATAGCAACACTCTAAAGACTTTTACATAAACATGCATTTGGCTGATGCTGTATTCCAAAGTAACTTACAGTGGATTCAAAGTATACATTTTAATTGGCTTGTGTCTTCATCTTAGAATGCCCTAAACCACATGGCACCATGCTAGCAAAGTCTACAACAGCAAGCTTTGTACAAGCAAGCACCACATAAATTAAATGTTTTATATAATATAAATAATTTCCATTAAGATCAGAAGCATCATTGCTTCACAAAACCTTACACTTAAGGTGTGGTCACATTAGCGAAATTCGTATGAAATTTTGCAAGCTAAAAAGGTCCATTGTCTATTGTCAGTAGTGTAATGATGTATGAAGCACGGCTCACAGAGGAGTCACTGTCGAACCAGCAGATTTCTGTTGGTCAATGCTGTGAATCTGTGCAAAATCAGTGTGGGGAAATGCTTCACCCTCACACAAAATTCATGATTGCATGGATTCCTATTGAAATAACTACATTTCACCTGTGAAAATTTGCTGAACAATACAGTAAATGGGACTGCACTTTAAATGTGGCTACTCCTGCTGGTGCAGATATGCAAGTATCTTACATTAGCCACCGACGAAGCACATTATGTGACCATGTGACTCTTGTAAAGAGTGTGAAATGGCTCTAGTTGCATATGTGAGACACAAAGTAAAAAGGGAAGAACATGGTCCATCTAGACTCAGAAATTTCTCTGGCCACAGTGACATAGATGAACATACACAAAAATATGACTCAACCACCACCCACTACGACCTCCAACAAATCTCACACAAAAGCCTCTCTGTGTGCTTGTCTTTTATGGGAGAGTTATGCTTTGAGTGGCCCAACTCCCATGACCACATGTCAGGCTTTTCTACCCGAGAGTGTATCCTAAACTGGGCCACATGGACAGAAAGTAGCACCTTCCCTGAGAGTTAGCAAAACCGGGGCATGCTTTGTGTTAGCGTGGCCACTGATGAAAATAGCATCAGTCAATAAGGATACACACGAGACAATCAGTTCTACATTAGATCATTGCCGGAAAACACGGCAACAAGTATGAACAGTGTTAAAACGGAGCTGGTGGAGAAACAACACGAAGCAGGAACAATATTGGTTGCAGCCATTTCCTCCTATTCAAAAATAGAACCATATCCAGTTGAAGTGATGTTATGGAGAAACTAGCCAGCATGTACGACGGGAAGTGTTTCCAATGGGCATCAGCAGAATGTTTCAGTATTTCAATTCAAATGTCAGAAATGTAAAGACTCATAACCAGCAGGGATCACTTCTTATTTTTCCCTCTGGGTGGGAGAGAAAGCATGAGAAGATACCTCATCCGTATCGATCTCTCTGCAGGCCGTTGGCCTTTCCCGGAAATGCTGCAGCTCTGTGCACTGGGATCTGCTGGTAGACATGGGATGGCGGTGTGAGGCATAATTCCAAAGCATCTCTCAGATTTAGTAAGCTACATAGTATACCTACAAACATATCCACATTTAAACTATGCACAAACAGATCTGTATATAATAAAAATCTGTCAAATTCAATTAATTAAGAGCGTCCATTAGAATTTTTTTTTTTTTTTTTTTTGATTTGGCTGTTTCAGTCAATATTGAATAATTAATTGTGCATGCATGCTCATTCTCATGTTTTTATATTTAATTACCTTTGCCATCATCAAACCAGTGTTGTTTTTTTGTAAACTAAAACTATTAAAAATCATTTTTCTTAATTGAAAAAGCAGAAATAAAATAAAATATAAATATCAGATGAAAACTTAATTAATTGCAACTAACTGAAATAAAATAAGTTGAAGCACTAAAATTATTCAAATTAAAACGGATACAAATTCAAGTAAAATTTTAAAAAGAAATTAAGACATTTAAAAAATTAAAAAAGCAAATAATTAAAGCATAACAAAATTATTAATTTTAACAAATTAAAATAAAAAAAATGAAAATATAAAAGGATTATTCCAAATATGAATAAATACTATAATTGCACATAAATAATATTAAAATTACACTGCATCAAACGCTGACTTAAAATTAATCATTAAAACACTGATAATTTAATAATACTTTAATTTTCAGTGTTTTCTTTTTAATTTTTTATCAACTATTTATCAGTTACCAGCGTTAACATAAAAATACTGATCCGCTTATTGGTATTGGACAAAATTTTAATATCGCTTCTTCCCCAGCATCACACAAACACACACACACAAAAAGAAACATGATGAATATAGCCATGAAAATAAACGCAAAACACAATGACGAGCTATTCCATACGAGGGAAGGCCTTAGGCAGGAGTCTGCTGAAGACCCATCATATGAACTCCACTCCAAGATCTGCTTTGAAATTCTATCCCATATCCAGGAGGAGGGAGCACAAATCCATGAACCATCTCTACTTTCACACCACAGTAGCAGTCTTTATCACATTTATACACACAATGGTGTGTGTATGTGCATGTCTGGGTTTAATCGCAGAGGAGCTGATTAGTTTCTGCGCACCACGGTTGGCGCCACTGGAGGGTCAGAGCGATCTGTTTCAGAACACACACATGCCATTGCTGAGTATTAAGAAGCAAGCAATAGTGGAAATGTTTCAATGGTGATATGGGTATAGTAGCTGAGCCAAATATGACAACAGGAAGAATGGCGCAATGCAATCTTGAACTCTCTAAAAGTACATTTTGAGTACATTGTTGCATTCTGGGATTGCTATATCTGCAAAAATTACATGCTTTAAAATGTATTCAAAATTTGCATTGGGAACACACCTGTGATGCCCTAAATGCTGCCTACACAGGCAGATCACTTGGTGTGATAGAGGATAAAAGAAGAACCTTTTCATTGTGCAGCCATCAAACTCACATTAAGTTTTGACTACAGTAAATTACTAGGTTTGCTGATCCATTGTGTGACTGAAATTGAACTCTCATCATTACATTTAGGGATCTACAACAGGATAACCAATGCTACACACAGTGTTACATGACTTGGACAACCCCCTCAAGAGGAGTTTTATCTAAAGGGCCAGTCAGGTGGATCAGATCCATTACACAGATTCAATATCACACACATGATTTACTCTTCATGTGCACTTTGTCTCGTGAATTCCCAGGCATACAGTAGCAAGCCAAAAAGAGATGGCAAGAGATTTTGTTTTGTTTTGTTTTTTGCCATTCACATTTGAGTTGCAAAAGAATGATTAAAAATTTAATTAGTGCAAAATAGTGCATTTCAACTTGCCCTTACACACACTTTTATAGACACCTCTTAAATATTTGATAATTATATTTTAATATATACATAGTCTATACATATATTTTTTTTGGTTCAACAAGGACCGAAAGCGTCTAAGGGAAATATGAAGTGAAGGTTGGGCTATGAGGAGCCAGTAGCTCATTTGTCTTGATGGAGGTCTGGTATATTTGCACCTAGGGCTGGGCGATAAATTATACCATATCAAGATCGCGATAAATTTTATGGCGATAACGATGATAAGCTCTGGACATTTTCATTCAACTTGGATTATACCAGTCTATCACACTGCAGAAATAAATTCGAAAACAGCCAGCCAATCTGCAGGGAGCCAGCGAGGGAAGCAAAAGTGAAGCCAAACTTGCATTACCCTCCAAAGCTGAAGAAATTCTTAAAAAAAGGGTAACAATGGATGAATGAATGAATGAATGAATGAAGGAAGGAAGGAAGGCAAGCTATTGAGATGCGTTTGAACTTCTGCGTTTGAAAGAAGTTGAACTTCTTTTAACTTGAGCGCCACGTTTTTAGAACACTGTGTCATGCACGAGATACAAAGATGTAAGCGCAGCGGTCAAGCACGTCCATCTAGCACGTGTTTATACAGAAAAACAATAGAAAGTAGCTCAGTGGAATGCAAAAAAAAAAAAAAAAAAATACGTTCTGAGTAAACCAGCCTAGATGGTCTGCAAAATATGTCGGCAGTTAGTTTAAACCGAGGCGGAAAACTCAACAAATCTTTTCCATCAACTGACAAGATACCATCTCAGCGACAACACAAAGAGTACAGAAATGCGGTCCCATGTTAATCTGCTTAGCATAATGACTGGTTTACAATGTTTACATAGTGCACTTTTTACTCAAATTTCTACTTCTAAATCATTTCATAGATGTAAAAAAGTACATTGTTGATATTTTTAAACTTTATTTTATCTAACAGTGAACTTTTTTGTATAGGTTAGAAGGCAACCTATTGTTTTAAGACAGAAAAAGCATGTTTGCATAGTTAAAAGTTTACATTGTTATTCAATTTTTGTTAATGAATTATATTCTAAAATCTCATTAATGAACCCCTCTGATTTCTCCAGGCTTCAGTCATTATTGGGATACTCTTCAATCTGGCAGCATTATCAAAATATATGCAAGCAATAAGGTACGAGAGGCTGTGCAAAGTGGAGTGCCTGCAACCCCTTCAGACGTGACTTATTCACGGTAGAGCACTAGCCTCGAGTACCTTTTTACTTTTGTAAAATGGTTACGTTACCACACAATACAAATATTAAAGCCAAAAATGTGTATAAATGCAACTTTCATGAAGTAAACTTTCACTATATAAAGCCTCCCTTCTGCTGGAAAAAATAGTCCCTGACCGTGAACGGCAACAGAAGTTACATTATTACGACATTAGATGGCAGCAAAGACTGTCTTTATGAGTGTGTCAGTCAGTAGCGAAGACTTTTATATTGAAAAGACTGAACTGTTGTGAACACGAAACAAGACACAACTGACAAATGCTTTGACTAGCGCTGTCAGTCACGGGAAAACCCCTTAACTGTTAAAAGGACAGGATAATACATTAGACATTTAAACAGATGTTTTATTATGAACATAGGACTGACCTGAAGGAAAATGCTAAATCTGAATGCAGGTAATAAACTCGCTCACTCAATCTTTTTCTCACAATACTCTTCTACATAATACAGTAAGATTCAATGAACAATATCAATTGAGAACATACATTGCTAAGAGTGGTTGCTAAGGGTGTTGTGTAGTGATACACAGAACCGTTGGGTGAAGCGGTCATAGCAGTGTTTTACCGTGAATAAAACAGCTATTGACCAATCAGAATCAAGGACAGGAACTAACCGTTTTATAAGTTATGATATCAATACTGATCCATATGAAAAAAATAAATAAATAAATACTGTGATCATATTTGTTGCCATATCGCCCAGCCTTAATTGCACCCTTTCGAACTATGAGGACACCATGTGCATGAAGCTGTCTGCTGTGTCAGACTTTTTAACTCCATAAACACACCCCTCTTCAGCCACCCACTGTGAGTCTGCCTCTGGGATGGTGTTAGGAGGGTCTAGGCTATGACGACACAAAGGTGAATCATCATAACACACACACACAAAACAGACTGCAAACAGGGGCTTTAAGACATAGTGTAAGTAGTAGTGACAACAAATGCTGTATTTAAATATAATAATATATTTCAATATTTAATATTAACAATAATTATATTTAGTTTTTTAACAACAGAAATTGCACACCTTTAGTGCCTGATACACGTTCCCTTCCCACTACACATATAAAGACTTTCTGCCCCAACATCTAATTTCTCCATTACAACCTTCATACAGTTTGGAAACTTCTTCTGAACTTTGGCCTAAATCTTAAACTTTTCTGACAGTTTCCAGAGAGTTTCCACTGAATGACACTACTGACTGACATGAACAAGCGAAACCAAATTTTTCTGTCAAAAAACATAAGTTAAACTAAATAAAGGCATCAATCTGAACAAACTTCAACAATTTCCTATGAAGATCCAGAGACATTTGCCTCTCCTTTACCTCAGAGGCTGGACGTGTTAGAGGGAAAACAGCTGGGATGTAATTATGTCTCTCCTTGCATATACGACAGCTGTTCCAGACATGTCATAACACGATCAAATGATTTTCTGTGTAAGGAGTTCACTCTTAGAGCTAGAAATACAGAGGATACTGTTACCCACAGAGCTGAAACTTACTTTGAATTATGAGTAGTTTTGTAGCTTAGGAAGCTAAAGTTTCAAACTACAGTCAAGGTACCCCTTTTGTAATAGTAGTTGCAATAAAAGTTGATACAAAATAGTAGCTAATTGGTACATAGCATCTGTTTAGAGCGGCAAAATTTGTTAAAATATAACAGATTTCACATATTGATTTCACAATTAATGAAACTAGAAAACATTCATTTAAATAACAGTGAAAAACAGTCAAAATCAACTCAAAATTCCTCAACTTAAAGCTCAAAATAATCGTTTTGAACATGTTTATTAACACGGACTATCCGAAAGAATCAATTCACTAAAATAAATCAGACTGAACTCTTTTCTCTCTCTTCATCTTGATCACTCTTTCTCAGACAAATTAAAACGATACTGCCAACATCTCTACATTTCTCATTCATCTTGAACAAGAGTTAGACTTTAACCAGCTGACACTGCTCACATATATTGAGCTAGTAAAATAAACGTCGCAGTGAATCAATAAACAGACAGGGAAGAAGACCATAAACCTGCATCCTGATCTCCATCCTCTCATTCTTCCCCCGGTCCACCACACAGGGAACAGAGCAGAAAGCTTGGCGCGACGGGAAACAACAACATTAGACGAGTGAACCAAAAGCAAATGAGGTTAGATTTTCCAAGCACAGATTTCAACATTATATCAACTCGCCAGAAAGTTTCTTTTATTCATACTCTTTCTTTTTTACGATCTGGCAAGCTTACAGTTTTGCTGCTGAGAGATTACCACTTTTTTTATGAATCCTCTATAAAACCAATAACAAACTGGGTTGCGTGGTTACATCAAGGTAAGATCTCAGAGAACCAACCACTTTCAGGTCAAGACAGAACGACTTGTGACGCTCGGATTGCACTGACAAGGCCAAGCAGAGATTTGCTGGAGCTGAGATTTGGGAACACAGATAACTCTGTAGTAATCATGTAGTCAGAGACACGTCTGCCACTATTTGAGCTGGCACAGGCAGTGATGGTTGATGCTCTATCATGCGAACTCTACCCGCATTCACACTCACACTCACTTCCCCGAACACACTTGGCTGCCTTAGGAGAGTGGGTCAGGACTGATACAGCGGGTCGCGAGCATTAACAGCGGATCGCTTGCTGAACAAAAATAGCACAGTAAGTCTTGCTAATATTTAAAACATCCTAAAATACAACCAACTCAATTCTTGCTGCG
The DNA here is from genome assembly GCF_019924925.1 of Ctenopharyngodon idella. Classification (NCBI taxonomy): domain Eukaryota; kingdom Metazoa; phylum Chordata; class Actinopteri; order Cypriniformes; family Xenocyprididae; genus Ctenopharyngodon; species Ctenopharyngodon idella. The sequence continues at coordinate 23,460,260 of NC_067228.1, forward strand.
TTAGGGTGTGTTCACTTGTAGTTCGGTTTTCTTGGTTCTTTTAGTCCGGAACAAAAAAAAGAAAGTAACACATTAGGTCCTGGTTAAAGATACAAAACAAAACAAAAACAGCTTTTTGATGTATATTTTGCTACGGAACTTGTCAAACATCCATAACAATGAAGGAGCTCAAAACTTGTGAAGAGTTTATAAAATGTGTAAAGGAGTCAAAACAGCGACAGGAATCCCTCCGTCACACTCACAAATGAAGATCTGCTGCGAGGAGCCACGGTTCTGATGCCTGTACCGAACTGTGATGGGCAACATCGCGACTATGATGATAAAAAACAGGTATGCTTGAGCATTCTGTCCCATTTAGGGTTGCATCTTGTAACATCATGTCCTGTTTTTGGTTCGTTTACATGTCTTTGGTCTGTGTTGCGTTCATATTTCATTTGAACTGCACCAGAGTTTGTTTGGAAGCATTCTTAAATGAACTGCACTAACAGAGCAATCACACCTGGGTTCGTTTTAATCAAATCAAACATGCCAAGTGTGAACACACCCTTAGAGAACTCCCTAGAGCACAGGTGTCAAACATACGGCCCGCAAAGGTGCCCAATCCGGCCCGGGGGATGATTTGAACAATAATAAAAAACAGTTATGCATGGTCCACCGGCCATAAATCCGAACAGTTATTAGTTTTATTTTTGCCAATATCTATTCTGGACTTGCAAACAAACTGCTTTGCAATCATTTCCCAAACTGTCATTTGTGTGGAAATATTACGAAGTCTGTAAACAGGATGTTAACACAGTCACATGCTAAACACGGACACAAAGAGAAGAACACAGACGTGCCAGCAGAGCAAATACTGTACCAGGCCAAGCTTACTGTTTGTGAAATATAGGAAGAAAAATACAAATATTGAATTGGGTTTTATAGGAATGTAACTTAGAAGGGAGCTGTCTTCAGAAAAGTTTCGATCTCAGTATAAGTAGCGTATTTTATAAGCGCAGTGCTGCTTTGTGTACAGCGGTAACCAAGGAAACACTATATTGCTGCTGTTCCACAAGCGCCACCTACTGTTAGAGAGTGAATTTGCATTTTCATTCAGTCCGTCTGCTATTTTTGTTTTGTGCAGGTGTCTTATGTAGCATAATTTGGTGCCTGTATACCAAATGCCTACACATATTTTTTTGTTTAAGGCCAGTTTGGCCTGTTATAGAACAAATAAACAACAAATAAATTAAAAAATAAATAAATAAATAAATACATTAAAAAAAAAAAAAAAAAAAAAAAAAAAAAAAAAAGGCAACCGGTATCAAATTTGCTCCAAAAAAAAAATTGGAATTGGTCATAAAAATCAATAATAAAAAATATTAAATAAAACATTATTTTAAAAATCTAATAAAGTCTTTTCGCAGTAAAAACAAATGCAGTTTTCAAAGAGCAGTGTGGTTTTTTTTTCTTGCAAATTAATGTTAGCGAAGGTTATAGGTGTTAGTTGTTATACACTACAGTTCAAAAGTTTGTTCTTTTAAAGAAATTAATATTTTTATTCAGCAAGAATAGATGCATTAAATTAATCACAAAACATTAAAGAGATTTATGTTACAAAAGATTTTTATTACAAATAAATGCTTTTCTTTTGAATGTTCTATTCATCAAAGAATCCTGAAAAAAACGTATCATGGTTTCCACAAAAATATTAAGCAGTACAAATGTTTTCAACATTGATAATAAGAAAAGTTTCTTGAGTGATTGAATGATTTCTGAAGGATCATGTGACACTGAAGACTGGAGTAATAATGCAGATGATTCAGCTTTGCAATCACAGGAATAAATTACATTTTAAAATTTATTAAAAAAAATTGTGATAATATTTCAAAATGTTAATGTTTTCTCTATGTTTTTGATCAAATAAACGCAGCCTTGGTGAGTATAAAAGACTTCTTGGTTCAAATGATCAGGTAATCTCATTCCAAACTTACGTCATTGGTGCCAATGTTGCCTAGTTGGGGCTCTCAAACAAACAGATTACACCATGTGATGCCACCAGTATAGAAATTACACATTACATCTTACTACACTGTTCTTCACATTTTACTGAAACCAAATCTGCACACTGCCGGAGGAGGAGGAGGCTGAAACACGTTGAAATACTGAAATACACATGGCTGAAATACACCCATGCGTATTTACATTGGGTGAGGCATTGTTCCACCTATCCACCAAAACAAAAGCTGCTCAGGCGGCAACAGTATGAATCAGCAAAATATCATGGCATACAAACTACTTAGATATTAATATACCACCTTTCATCACCAAATGCAACTGCTGACAACTTCAACACAGTTTGATCTACAGCACTGACAGACAAACAGACAGAAACATCTCCTCTCAGAACTTACAACAATATCAGAAAAGCGCCAAAGGCAAATCTGCCTCACCACAAACACATTTAAAGCTCTCTATCAGCACTGAACATCAACAGTGTGGAACAACCATTTTATCAGACTTCCTACATGGAATACTTGATTCTGATTGGTCAGTCATTCTGCTGTCAAATAAGTAATTTGGATTAATGAACACTAAACTGCATAATACACCTTATAGAATCAAGGCCAGATTTAATTTTTTGCTAACGAAATGGGGGTTTTACTGTATTAAGTTCCTATATCACGTAAATTAAAAGTAATGTTTAAAATATGGCGTTTAGCCTGACTATGGTCCACTGACTGATTTCCTAGCTGTGTTTTACGTCTCTTGTATCACTCTGCAGTCTCTTTCTTCTCACATAATGAAACAATATAACTCAAATCAATATGTAATTTAAGTATTTGGTAAGTGGCCATGTAATAAGCAGGATAACATACAATCAGCAGATTGTTACCACTCCACCTCTTTTGGGATGTTACAAGACACCTTTCCTTCACATTGGGGTCCTGATTACTCCATCTGGTTTATTTTGTAATGAGCAGTTCACTGTACATTATCCCTTAATACGGTGCCTCATAATAAGAATCACATGTATTGCATTTCTGAAGCACTCCTGAGGAATGCAAGGGCAGTTATGCACAAAAGGAGGACAAACAGCACACATTGAGAGTGTCACTTCACACTCAGCCGATGGTAGTCCTTGAGCAGAACTGGTTATTCATTCCTTCTCTCCCTTTAGCCCGTGTCCTGTGGGAAACAGCCAGTCCTCTCAGAGGGACGTGGGGATGAAGGCTGCCAAGGTCAACTGTGTCCATAAAATCTTGGCAGCAGGATAATGTGACACTTAATCTCATTGACTGTCAGTGGCTAAAGGAGCTCCAATGAAGGCTGCAGCCTGTCAAAAGAACCACTCCACTATCTGTGGTCTTAAAGGATTTGTTAACCCGAAAATCAAAATCTGTCATCATTTACTCACCTTTATGTTATCCAAATGACTTTCTTGCCAAGTCATACGGGTTTGCAACAGCATGAGGGTGAGCGTGGTGAAACTCTTCGCCCTCATGTGAAACTTTCAGTTGCATGGATTCCTAATGAAATGAATGATTTTCGTCTGTCAAAATCAGTAAATGGTAAATGTGAACACACCTAAAGAGTTTGTCAAAGAAGATAACAAAATAAAAAAGTGAAATATATAGGACTCAAGGACTCATATTTAATCAGCCGTGTATAAAAATGCTGTTCATTACAGAACAGTGTGCACTATGGAAGCTTGTTTCCGCCACTGAATAAAAAATAAAAAAGGTATTTGTGACTTTTTTTTCTCAGTAAACTTCAATAGCAAGTTTATATCTTGCAATTCTGACTTTATAATTTTTTTTCCCCTCAGAATTTGACTTTATAACTCGCAAATGTGAGTTTATATCTCACAATTCTGAAAAAAGAAGTCAAAATTGCAAGATATAAACTCACAGTTGCAAGAAAAGCCAGAATTGCGAATTTATATCCCGCAATTCTGACTATAACTCGCAATTGCAAGTATATATTTCGCAATTCTGACATTATAATTTGCAATTGTGATATCATCTCACGCAGTTGTGAGGAAAAAAAGTCAGAATTGTGAGACAAAAAGTCCCAATTATCTTTTGCATTCTTTTGTTCCGCGGCGGAAACTCGGGGGCAGTTGTGGCCTAATGGTTAGAGAGTCGGACTTGTAACCCGAAGGTTGTGGGTCTCATGGGTTCGAGGGATAAGTAAATGAACAGCGCTCTCTTCCGCTCTCATTACCCACAACTGAGGTAACCTTGAGCAAGGCACCTAACCCCCCCCAATCACTCCCCATCGCCGCAGCAAAAACGCAATTCTGAGCCCTGGGTGTGTGTTCACAGTGTGTGTTTGTTAATTGTGTGTGTGCACTTGGATGGGTGAAATGCAAAGCACAAATTCAGAGTATGGGACACCATACTTGGCCACACGTCACTCTCACTTTTTACTTTGAAACAAGCTTCCACAGGGCACAGCCTCTAAAAATGACAATTAACTCAAAAACTAAATTATCAGGGCATTACTTTAAACATGTTTCCATTCCAACAATATGTCTCACATAAATTCTGTTTTCTGTGACATTTCACAGTATTTGATGTAGCCCTAACTTACAACACAGCATTTCATGAGTAGTGAGCATGACAAAGAAGCTTTTGGGAGTGTGTAATTTCTGTGCCATTAGTGTCTCCAAAAGAAACAGCAAAAATTATGTTTGTTTTCAAACAGGTTTTTCCAACCCCGTATACCACTGGTCAATCAAACTCACACCACTGGTTCAGCCCATGTTGCTGTGCTGGACGAGGTGCTCAAACAGACACAGCAATGATTTAAAGGACCACAGAACCACAATACTTCCTCTTTTCAAGGGAAACAATCTACAAATGGCTTATTTTAGTGCAAATTAAAGTAAAACAGGACAGGTCAAATTATTGTAACACTGATAAAAACATACATTTCATCTTTAAAGTTGGCATGACATGAAAATACATCTATTTTCTAAATGCATGTTATAGATCTTATTGTGATCAATTCTTCCATGCATGTGTTTAATGTTTGACCTCGTAATTAAAATGTCATTCCTTTAAAATGACAGACTTCTCTCTGGTGCCGTATGCCAGACTTCTCCAATCATTGCTTAAACTCTTTCTAACAATCGACTGAAAGCTCACATTCAAATCTGCCTCCATCTAATCAACACCCGATGCACAGAATCAAGTCTCCGACCGACATTTGTTCTTTTTCAATAATCTATTTCACTCAAATGTACATCACAATAGGGAGGAAAAGATCTACTGCTACTTTCGTTTTGGTCATTGTAAATAATTAATGCACTGTGATAACAAATTGACTGCATGAACGCAATGAATCTCCCTCCCTGTCCAACAGTTTGCCTCTCACACACACACACACACACACAGATGAAGCCGTGTCACAGCCTGGTGGCAGCTGCCAATGTTTCTAAAACAACACTGGATGAGAGGCTGTAAACACTTTTAATCTTTTACCCAATACAGGCAGGTTACAATGTAAGCAGTGCTGTTAGAAGGGAAGCCAATGCAAGGGGACAAAATCTGCCATTGTTGTAAGACAGTTCAAATTGATGTGAACATAATACAGAACCAAACACGCCTAAATAAAACATTGGATCACAATGCAAAGCTCAACAGGCCATGTGTACAAACACTCTGACATGAGTCACCTCATTCCACCTTTACATGTTTGCAGTGTTATGAAGACGGGGGTTTATAACAAATCATTCTGATGACAAATCATGCTCTGGGTCTAAGGTCTGTTATATCCAACATCTGCATCGAGTCAGACGAGTGCCATTCATGAGCGAAACTAAGCCGATGACAGATCACACACACCTGACAATACGTTTGTGCTACTATACAGCAGATGTCACCTAAATGAGCTGATTAAAGTTGGCACGATGTCCTCCCTCACTCACGAAACATTAGCAATATTGCACTTGTGCTGCATCGAAGATTGATGCACAGTGTTGACCTGCTCCTGCCCCAACAAAGGACGTCCTTACGTCTAAGACTCGTGGGACGCTATTAATTTAAATCATTTCACTTCCTTTCATCCTGCCCGTTTCCTCTTCGTCTGCTCTTGAAGAGCCTCACAGTCGTCTCCAGTTTCAATACTGAGAGTGGGCGCAGCGCGAGCCGTCAGATTGCTGCTCATGCTGCAAAGGTCAGCAACACAGCGAACCTACTGGATCTTTATCAGGACTCATTTACGATCATTTAGAACAAAGAATCTGTCAAGCAGAAAAAGATCCAGGCTGCATCTGGAACCCAGGGTCCACACAGCCAGCATCCACCCTAGTTTCACAATCACCTGACGTCATTCTGGTATAGTAGGCCAGCTCTAGAAAGAGGAATCCGGTGGGAATGGACACTGGCTTACTGCTGCACATATGGTGAGAGGTAATGAAAATTAATTCTCCACACACCACCAGCAATGCATTTTAGAGGCCTCATAGAGATAGCAACATTGAAGAAAAAAACATCCCATTGTAATTCCTATATAAAAAGCAAAACAATTTCATTGTTTTACATCCCTCTCAGCACATATTCTACTGCTCCCACTGGATTAGGCTGAAGCAACAGCAGCCTGTGCAAGAGAAATAAATCTCAAGTTTAATGCATTACCAGCAGCAAGCACAGTAAAGCTTCCAAGATCTGAGGCAAAGAGCTTGCTAGAAGAACAGTTCCTCTATACCAATGATACACATTTCAGATCTGAGCTCTTCCAGTCTGCCTCTAGCCTATGAAGCCATCAAAGATGCATAAGCAAGATGATACAATCTACTATTAACAGTGTAACAATGTAAAAGTGATCAATTTTTTTTTTAATCAATGTAATGAATCCTTGCTGAATAAAAGCATTAAAGTTTTTTTTTGTATTTGTTGTAATTTTTTACATTAAAAACAAATCAATTATTGATTTCTGTTGGCCAAAAACGGTTTAAACGTGCTATGTTTTTGCTGTTCTGTGAATTGTGGTGTTTACATACTGAAAAGCTATTTAATGGCAGGATTCATTGTAACAGCATAACCCATACAGTGTTACAATATGGCTGACTCTTGGAAATAAAGCCTGAGAAATAAATATTCACTGAAGTAAAAGGATAAACAAACTCAGACAAGCTGGACAAATGTGTGAAAATATAGACTTCCACTGCACGGGCACCAAGACTGGCACTAAACCCACAGCTGTCATGGCAAAGGGTGGAGCCTGAAGATATCAATGTGTGTGTATATGTGTGTATGTGTGTGTGTGTGTGTGGAGGGGAGGTCTAATTTGGCTACAGCTCATCTGTTTGCAGTATGTGTTACTGCAGAGCACACTCCACCAGGTACAATGAGGAAAAAACACCAATAACAGCAGAAACGAGGCTTAGATACAAAGATGCTGGAAAACAAAAAGGCTCATACCAAAATGAAGGTTTAACATCTCGACCACCCTCAGGATCCGTAATAACAACAGATGTAGGCTATTCAGATAGATGGAGATGCACCCCATCTTCTATTTGACAGACCTCGTTATTCCAGATTCTTTATTCTATACTGCAAAAACCGACAAATCAGCATCTTCAAACGATACTATTAATCGTTTCAGTATTTTATTATCGAATACAATGTTTTTTTACACAGGGAGCAGCCCTGATATTCAGACATGAAGGCACTGCACAGCTGTCTGAATTTCAGGGCTGTTCCCTGGATTTTCCTGTGTGTATCACTAGATAATGAGCTAATAATACACAGCCAGCGTGAAATACACAAGCAATGCTCATTATCTGTTCATTAATGTCTTTATTTCAGAAAGGGGTCGCATGCAGCAGTGAGTATAAATCAAGAGTAAGCGCTTACTGTCGCAAACCAGCCGACGGTTCTGCGGCTTCTGTCTTGTCCGAAGGAAACGGTAACAATGGGAAAAAGCCGCTGATGTGTTGCGCAAATCCAGCGACAGAATCCCAGGTCCTCTTACACTTAATTCAGTGTTTCGCTGCCCGTGCCGACCGCTTATATTTGATGATGAGGGTGATGATAAAGAGACGAGCGAGCCTCCCGTTTCTCTCCCGCTTCCATTCCCGTTCTGAGCTGCGGACCGATGCGCGTTCCTAGCGTCTCCGTTTCCTGTCCAGCCCCGAAATCCATGTGATTTCGCCCTACCCGTTGTGACGTCATGCAAGGCATGGAAATACGACTCACTTGAGTTTTTTATTTTTGCTACAATGGCTCTCCCATTAAAAAATCAGCATATGTACAACAGTGCGAAATGTGCAGTGACATTAGGCCGCATTTTCTAGGAAATATTTGGAGCGTAATACGTTATTTATCTTGCATAGTAACGTTTTGGCGTCCCTGTTTTATGATATGTTTGTGATATTTAATATCATAAACATGTTTTAAGCAAAACACAAAAAGTTTTTATGATATGTAGGCTACATTTATAGTGCAATGGTAAATAATAAAACCAGGCATATTTGAAATTAATTAACCTAGTGAAATTAATTCACTAGTAATTAAGTGCTACTGTTGCTTATGTAGGAATACCGTTCAAAAGTTTCTGTCAGCATTTTTAAAAAGAAATTAATAGGCTACTTTTATTCAGCAGGGCGCATTAAAATGATTAAAAGTAACAGTAAAGAAAATTATAATGTATAATAAATGCTGTTCTTTTGAATTCTTTTTGAACTTTCTTGAATAAGAAATGTTTCCTGAGCAGCAAATCATCACATTAGAATGATTTCTGAAGGATCACGTGACACTGAGGACTAAAAAAATCGTATTTGCTATCGCAGAAATAAATGACAATTTAAAGTCCCCCTGTAGTCAATAACTTTATTGCTTAAAACTCATCTTTGATCACCAAAGTGACATATTTAAACATTTCCTGTGAAAAAAAAAGAAAAAAAAAATCCTAATGCCTTAAAATAGCCTGAATGTAACTACACCCTTGCTTCATTTAATATATGCGGATCTATGAATATGATAATTAGCCCCGCCTCCACTCACTCGCACGAGCTCAGAGATCCACTCAGTCAACTTACTGAGGTAAACACTGCACAATGGTATCGCTTTTTACAACGTCGGACACATGACGGTAATTATTAGCCTTTTGCTTGACTACTTTATAAAACAGCTGCTAATAATGTTTTGCTAATGTTACAAACCATGTTCCGTTCACCATCTGAGTCAGACAACTGCCTTCTAAAATTCAATATCCTTAGAAACGCTTTGAACAACTCAGACCGTCATTGGAGAAAGGCATATAGTTCATCATAACATCGTAATATACCCGTTATATTGCTAAATCTACATGATTTTTCATATCAACAGAAAAATATCCTGGGATAACCTTTTTTTGAGACTCTGTCGGCATGTTGACGTGATTGGTTACAAGGTAGTTTGTGACGTCAGAAACACCAGCGATTTCAAACCGCGTTTTTGAAACTGTCTTTAGATCACTGCAGTTTTAAAGAGAAAATACAATGGTGTTGACTTATGAATTTACACATGGTTAAATGTGGTTAAAGGTAAACAACATTAAAAACTTGATTTTCTTCACAGGGGGACTTAAAATATAGGCCTATTCAAATAGAGAACAGTTATTTTGAAATTGTAATAATATTTCACAATATTAGTTTTTACTGTATTTTTTATCAAATAAATGCAGCCTTTGCGAAAATAAGAAACTTAAAAATATTTAAAAATCTTACTGACCTCAAATGTTTGAATGGTCTATCAAAGCATACCTTTGTGCAATATGTAAAGCTTTGTGATGACTTAACGCCTCTGCACACAGGTTTGTAGGTGATGCCACAGATGGACGTATAGATAATGATAGTATAGTTGGGGGGGGGGTTCAAAGGGGTATGAAATAAGAGTAGATGAGTATGAAGACAAGAAGGCCTGCAGCCTAACCACATCAAACAAGTGTGACTCATCAACGCTATGTGAAATTGAGACCACTACAATTTCACCACGACCGTATTTCTGTGGTCTACATCAGTCTCGATTCTTAGTGAAAATGTATGTGCACTGTATTAGAAATACAGTGCTCTGCATTTATTAAAGGAATGGAGCAAAGATTAGAAAGCCATTTAGAAACTGAAAATGTTCAAAACAGTAAAAGAACAAACATTTGATCTTTAAAATAAATACAAAATGTGCTATAGAAAGTGAGTTTCACAGCCATGTAAATTATAACCAAGAAACAGGTGCTGGAGACACCATTCTTCCATTTAGTGGTTACACCTGTTACTGCAAGTGATTTTCAAAGCTAGTTTAATGTAATTTTATGAAGTGTAGCAATTATAAATATTTAAAGCCACAATATGTAGTTTTTTGCCACTAGAGGTCGCTTGTTCAAATCAAAGGCGTAGCTTGATGATGCCTTGATTTTGCGGGATCATGGGAGGTGTTGTCTTCTCGTCTACAACCGGCAGAAAAGAATCCGATGGGACTCATATTCATGTATGAGCTAATGTATTAAAGATACATTATCAAAGATCAAATATAACATTACTGTATGAAGCAGGGTGTGGCTGAAAACCATCGGAGCGGAATGAGGCCGCTGGATTGCTAATAAGAGACAAGCGCGACACAAGGCTCGAGCAGTGGAGCTTTTATTATGCCGCAGAGGACCACTTCCGCTTCTTCCGGTCATGAGTATGTGGGGTAACGCAGCGCTGCTTTATCGTATTAGATACATTTGTGTGTTGAAAGTTGTTAAAGTGCTACTCTGTTTGTTCGCTCGGCGGCTACTCTGACACATGTGTTGCACACTGCAGTAAGCTAGATCGATATTAGGCACGGTAAAACATGGTACTCGTGGTAAATCAAGAAACGAGATTTAAACAATAAGACTTACTGTGTTGAGCTATATAAAAATGATTAGTTTTCTGCCGATGAATGTATTCAAACAGATGTTCACCTGTCTAATAAAAACACATAATATATTAAATATTTTAATGGTTTCTATAAAATAAAACCGGAACGGTATGATGTCACTCATAGGCGACGCACGGACATGGCCCGTGTCCTGGTTAAAATTGCTTATTTCTCTGGATTTAAACGTGCTTGGAAACATTTGGGATAATGTAAGTACACAAGTCAACAAAATATATAACATTGTTGTTCTAGTGGTTTTTGGATATTTTAATACAAAAATCTTACATATTGTGCCTTTAATAATAAATATATTAAACAATAAAAACTCAAATGAGTACATACTGACATTTCGAAGCTAGCAAGCATACATAAAATACACAAACACAGAAAAATTAGTGTTGTTGATAATCAAAGCATGATTTTTCTTAGAAATACTGATTTGGTTAAACAATTAGTAATTATTTTCTACTTGGATATTTTGTTTGGATAAAACATATATTAATGATCAGGTTTTTTTATACAGTATGTATATTATTTTAAACAACTTATCAAGAATCAACGCTGCATTCAGAGGTAGAGAAACGTTTGCTTGCTCGTAAATGCAGTCAACAGTTGCAGAATGTTACAGAATGCTGATGGTAAAATGTACTTTTAACCACAAATGTAAAATGTAACCACAACACTGCAGACAACACCTCTTCTTTCCTTTTGTTATCATTCACTTCCTCTGCAATGCTGCACAGTAGCAGTGTATTTGTGTGTGACAGGTGTCACATGCAGAAGAATGCCGAGAAGTTTCATTGCAAAAATGTGAAGAGAAAAAAATGAATAAATATGATCTCATTATGTAAAAATCCACAACAGGGAACAGTACTTCTTGCACTTCTCATCCTTTAAAGACCCTGCACATGAAGGTTGGAAAATATCTATTCTGTGTTTATTAGGGGCCAAGCACAAAAGCTGCAAAGGCACCTATTATATCTGTTTGTTTTCTTATTCTTATTTTTCTTTTTCTTCTTTGCATTCCACTATTGATGTCTATGGCAGCTCTTAGAACCCTTTGTGGGAAAAAGATGAAATTTGGCACACAGATAGAAGACGGTCAAAACATTAACCACAGCAATTTTGGAGTCTGTAACTCAATCCCTCTAGCGCCACCAACAGTCCAAATTTGCACTCATGTTTATGCAAATAACTTTTGACCTGTATAAGGGCTTTTCCTCTGAAACTGATTCTTTGCTCAAAACTAATCCTTTTTGATACTTTTTAAAACTGCCCCTAGACAGTTCATGTGATTTTCACCAAAATTGGTTCAGATCATTTTCAGACCGTGCTGGCAAAATGTTATTAAAAGATTTTTGATAGACCAAACCATTCTTGTATAGTGCACCAACAAATTTGTGGAAGGTTACGCCAAAATAGACATGAGGCTTTATCTCCGCAACACTTTAGTTTATTCAGACCAAATCTGGTACACGTCATCACAAGCATGACTTGAAGTTACTTGCAGCATTTTGGCACAGTGCCACCTAATAGTCAGGAGGTATGAAAAATTGATCTTTTTGCTAATAACTTCTGAACGGTTTGCCCAAAAATCACAAAACCAGTCTCTTTTGATTCAGTGCAGTGTACTGAGTCGAATGGTAGTTTTTCCTGTGTTGACCATTTTGGGTGTCGGCCATTTTGAATTTTGTTATAAAATGTTATATTTTATGAATGCATTGGCATATCGTTACAAAACTCGGTATGTGTCATCAGCACCATACCCTGAAGGTACTCAAAAAGTTTAGAGACAGCGCCACTTCTGGTCAAAATTTATAATAAAATTTTTAAAAACGCTAATAGCTTTTAAATAACTTTACCTATTTTAATGAAACTGGTCTTGATAGATTCCTTGAGTCATACCAAGAACAGTGATACCAATTATGCCGTAGTCGATCACACTTGCTGTCCACCATTTTGAATTGTCTTTAAAAAAAATATACTTTTTCGAACTCCTCCAAGATCGTTGGTCCAATTTTCACCAAATTCGAATCAGGTCATCTTCAGTTCAGACCGACTGACCAAACAGTTCTTGGATAACACCAACAAATTTGCTGGCATGATGCCAACTCATTCTGAGGTTGTAACTCTGCAATATTTTGGCATACTGATACCAAACTTAGGCTGCGTCTGAAATCACATACTCTCTCGAGTAGGTATTTATTTTAAATAAGTAATTACTTCACGACCTCTAAAAAACTACATTCTATATAGTATGAATGTACATAGTATGAATGTAATCTGGACATACTACATTCGCCATGTTGCCCTTACCATGTGACCTACCAGCATCAGTTACGTCACTTCACTGCTATTCACAAATCCTCTCCCGTGGCCTCATGGGACAGTAAAGTGTCCATCGTGTGCACACTTCAGAATCTCACCGGAAGAAGTAGGTCATCCAGTTACCTACTAGGGAAGTATGCGATTTCGGACGCAGCCTTAGTGTGTATCATTCTCACCTCACACTGACCACACCAAATCAATGTGGTGACAGTGCCACCTATTGGTCAAAAGTTATAAGCAATTAAATCACATTACAAACAATTGTCTCTATGATTTTGTGTCGTTATGTCTTTAATTTCTCAATTTTGAAACTGGTCTGATGCTCCCAGCCATGCCTGCAGAACTCATCATGGCTTTTTGGTGCTTGGCCCCTTAATTGCTGGTTGCAGTTTTTTCTTTATTTCTTCTTTAATGCTGAAATATAAAGTGAAATATTGTTCAAATCATGGAAGTTTTGCCAATTTTCATCTTTTACTTACTGTTTTTATTACATTACGAACAAAAGTAGATTAAGTAGACTTGAGACTTCCTGTAAAAAAAAAAAAAAATGTATGCAAAGATCAGCCATTTCAGATCCCTGTCAAATGTTTGGCTGCTTTCCCCAGTCCTCTATAGTGTTGAATAGTGACGCAGGTAGGAAACAGCCCCCACCCCCTCACCCCGTCTGACTCGTGCATCTGTCTGTAAAATTTCTGAAGTCATATTTCCCTGTTTTCACGTGCTCGGAGCAGCAGTGCAGAAATGCTTGAGCAGTGGATCATTGCAATGGCTGTTCTCCTTATCCTCTTCCATCCTGAACTTACTGAATCCTCCTCAAACTGCTATCTTGAAAAAGGTTTGAGAATTTCTGTTGCTTCTTAATTCAGTTAAGGCTGATTTATGTGATATGCAGCATATGTGTCCTTGTGGATATTTATAACTGAGTGAACTGAGCATCTCCAGATTATTAATCAAAAAGAGAGGTTTTATAATGTAGAGTGAAATTAACATTACAAAACAAAACTTTGCATTAAAGAAACAAATCAGCAGTGGAGGAACCTGCCGACTCCACTCCCTGCACCGTACCACATCCTCAATCTCTATCTTTCAAAAACAAAATGTGCATATATGTTTTTACCTTTCAGGTGGACAAAGACAAATAATAAGCGTGGATGAAAATGCGACGGCAATTGTGTCCTGCCCGGGGATTGCAGAAAATGAAAAACACATAACCATCAGTCTACACAAGGGTGATACAAAACTGCACTCAACAGATATGGGAAACAACACTCAACAATCATTGCAGAAGTTTCAGGTGTTCAAAGAAAACTCCTCCATCTCATATAAGATTCTAAGGACTGAAGCTAATGACACGGGACTATATTGCTGCACAAACAACACTCACATCATACAGACTATACTGCTCATCAAAGGTAAAACAAGATGTCAATTAAATGATTAAAATCATTTTAATTCACATTTATATGTGTTTATGATAGTGACAAAACTCAGCAGTCTTTGGTTACGTCCCCTGCTTGAACCAACCTAATATGATCTGCTGGTCTCCCAGCCTGGTCAGATCTTAAACCAGCAGGTTCACTGCAGTCTTGATTAGTTAAAGGAGTGCAGAAACAATACATTTACAGTAGAAAGTGTAAATTACATCAATATATGTTTCATTTAATATTGTTTGTATTGATTTCAGATGCTCTGCAGCCCACAGAACCATCTCCCCCTTGTCCCACTGATCAGACACTGCCACTTACTATTAGCTGTGGGGTCGCCCTTGTTTACAACCTGTTCATCACAGCCTGCAGCTGTTACTTCGCAGTGAGTATCCACATCTGCAACCCACATGTTTACTCACTCACGCATTTCTTTGCAGCAAGGACTTGTCCTATATAACCAACGCTATATCAAAGAGTTCATATTTGGAATATCACAAAATCAAGATTTAAAAATTGTTTCATGTGCTAGCACTATGAAATTGTTGATACACAGTTTTTATTTCAGTGTAAACTCAAGAACCCCGAGCCACCTGAGAACCCCTACATGAACACAAGACCGGGAGGATTCAGACGACACTGATGAGCTCGGGATCCAGCAAATATCAGCAATGCATGACATCTTCCATTGACTGTTACATTTGTACCTCCAATCAGCTGAGCAGTACTGTCCGTCACGCCAGACGTATTAAACAGTAATTGTTCTTGTATTTATTGCTGTTGTATGTTTATATATGTATATATTTACACTGAAACACTATGACGCCCTGACTTTAATGGAAACCTGTGTTTCATTGATGCAAATATCTATTGTTCGGGAATCTCTTCAATGTGACTTGTGTAGGATTTGAATTCATTTAGAGAAAAAATACAAGATTTTTTGCACAAGACAATGAATGAATATTCTGTTGTGGCTACAACTTTACAAGTTTAGAAGATCCTACTTTATTTTTACTGTCTGTAAATACTGTATCTGTAATTACACTATTGCACTTACTATTAAAAACATGCAATATCCAAACTTGCACCAGTGTAAATAGCAACATGTACTATTATATCAGTATGATTTGATTGTGACAGCAGAGACAGGAAATGACAGGAAAAAAGAATAGAGTGGTGGGTGGCGGTAACCATTGTTCTGCAAAATGTCTAGCGAGATTCACATGCAGGATCTGTACCATTGTGTTTATGTTAACAATAACATTAACCTTTGTGGCTGGTAAAAATCTAAGTTTCACAGAACAACATGTAGCTTACAGTATGTACACAATGAATGCATTATATCAAATGCTTTAAACTGTATTGTAAGTACATAGTACGTAAAATTGTGATCCAACTGAATTAAACTTTGATACAATAATAAAAATCAGAATAAACTAAATGATATTTGATCATTCTTCCATTTTATGTCTTTATTGAAGAGCGCTTCCAAGAGACATTATGAGTTGAAAGTATTATATCAAAATGCTTTAAATTGTAATGCAAGTACATAGTCTGTAAAATTGTGACCCAACAGAATAAAATGAAATTATGATACAATAATACAATTCAGATTAAATGTAATATTGTAGTATGTCTTTAATAAACACAGCTGTCCCAAGAGATATAAATTTCCAACACTCATAATCTGATATGATGCAATAATGAACGTGATCAGCAGATACATTATGCTGACCAGTTATTGTACTAATTTCGAAAGCGTCAAATCCGTTTTCAAGTGTATTTCTGATTTTAATATTTTCCCCAAATTCAGAGAGGCAAATAATCTCTTGACCACTGGGCTTTATGATAGGCTGAGAATCAAACCACACCCTTAACCAAATTTTCCAGTTCCACTGCTTTTGTACTGTTTTTGCTCGAGTCTCATGCTCATTCGATTTTTTTCCCCTTGATTACACATATTGTGCAAATTGTCTTCATTACTTGCAAAATTTGAGCACTTTACGGGCATTTGCAGTCAGCTTGAGGTTTCCTGCCACGTTACTGATGTCACAAAGCTTTTTTCCAGAACTCACTCAAGTATAAAGAGACAGGGGGATACCTCCACAGTTATTATTACATGACACAATGATTATCACACTTATTAGAATCTTTATAATATTTATCCCGCTGGGATTCGGTAAGTACCTTCTGGGCTTCTAATATTTGTTGTTGTGTCTTTGCTTTTCAAGCACAGATAGTAACAGCTCAACACTTGTGGGCTGTGTGGAAAGAATAGTATAGTACATTTTATTAATACTTTTCAATAATAAACTTTTTTTTTTTGGATTGTATTGATCATCTTTTGTTATTTGGCAGTTAAGATGTTGCTATTAATATGCAGCAAAATTAAAGTGGGTCAAACTTTGGCCTATATTTACAAATTCCGACATGCTCCAGATCCTCATTTTCAGCAAGAATTCCTGTTGGAATATAATTAAGTTTAACTTGAACTTTGGAGTGCTTTTGTTCTAAATGTTAATTCAGACTAAAACTCTAAACTGCTCTGTGCTTAAAAAAAAAAAGTTATTAAGTTCAATAATCACCAAAACTAAAATAAATAAATAAATAAATAATTTTAAAAAAAGTAAGTATAGTGAGTATTCAGGCTATATCTGATGTTTCATTCATCTTTTGTTTTGTTTCCAGCTCTGCGTGTGTCTCAGCCTTATCGTGTGGTAGGAAAAGAGGGAGAAGTGGCACTCCACTGCTCCTTTATTCCAAAGTCAAGGCTAGAGGAAATGCAGGTTTCTCTGTATAAAGGTTTGCGTGGCCAGGAGAAGATCTGCAGCGTTTTTGTCAACCTCTCTGAGCCCTACTTTACAACAGATGGCACAGTTAATTGCAGAGGGAATATTAGCTCTGGAAGAGTGGATATGATCATCACTGGACTCAGAGGGGAAGACACAGACCTCTATCGTTGTGAGATCGAGATTCTCTTCCCACCTCCATATCTCAGAGGGGTTGGGAACGGCACTGTTGTTTACATACAAGGTTAGTCTTGTTTTCAGTCTCTTGCATGTGGTTTTCCCACAGTTTCACCTTTTTTTGTACACAGTTGTTGATGTAGACGTCTGCGTCTGTAACGATAAACAATTTTGAATTTTTGTATTAATATTAGGCCTACTAACAGCAATTATCGAATTAATTAACAAAAAATTGCATTTTAGAAGCCGCTTAAAATAAATGAAGTATATGTTATCATAAATTTTTATCCTGATATGTTTTCAACGTACATTTTAATAGCAAATTTGGTATCATGTTCACAGACCCTTAGCCATTGTTCACTGTTAAAGCTCTAGATGGAGCTAGAGAGTAGGCTATGTTATAAACGTGTGAAGAAGGAAATGTTGTGGTCACCCGAAGATACTGGGTGGAAATGGGGCCTCCCCGCACATTCAAATTTACAGCACTTTGTGCTCTACATACATGGAAACTTTGACTTTACGTGTGAATGATGTTTTTCTTTGAAAATGTAGATTTCTTTATGACGATAGTGTGCTAACGTAAGCTCCTAAAGACTAAAAGGACTGAAAAAACAATCACCAAAGATGAGAGGGTAGCACTTAAATGCCACTAGCTTCCTGTTTTCAAAAAGAACAAGGCCTTTGCATAAAAAGATTAAAATTAGAAAAATGAATCACATAGCCCTACATACTGTCTTCAGTGCATTGAAAGGGGTATTTATTGGGTGGGGTAGGGTGCCATCCAGAGGGCAACTTTAGTAATCACTGTTCTTCTTTTCTAGAAACCCCAAACTGCCCCACTGCATCCACCTTGAGCCAGAGTCAAAGCCAGAAGCAGACATCCGAGCGGGAATCCGTCAAAAATGATGTGGGCCCACTTCCACTGCTATATGCCATTCTAATCATCACTTCCTGCAGCTTTATTCTACAGGTGAGAAATATGTCTATTCTAATGATTTTCTTTAAAAGATCAGCATGGCACCAGTAGGCTATATGCTGAGTTTTGGATAGATTTACTCAAGTTTTGAGTTTGAAAATAATGTGAATTGATGTCACTCATCTCTATAACACAGATGATCATCTGCAAATGGAGGGCTCCTTCGTCTATGGCACCAATGCTTTCACAAAAAGAGAGCTATATGAAATTCTAGGGGGGCAATCTCCCCATTTACATGTACTCACATGTATTCTCACCTGCATGTACCTGCATGTCATTTTCTCCTGCATGTATTTACATGTATTTTTTTACTGCATGTATTGGCATGTACTCACTGTATTTTACAGTTCCATGTATGTATTCTCACCTGCATGTATTCACATGTATTTACATTACATTTGAACATTGTTTTTTTTCTTTCATTTTATTAATGAAATAAACATATTTGTTTTAAAACAAAAATAATGTTTTCTGATAAAGAATTATTTCTTATGTCTAGATGGTGTCATAATTTGTTTTCTAAGAATGCCTTGTGGTTATGATGACACTGTCACTGTAAACTATGGATGCACCGATACCATTTTCAAGGGCCGAGTACGAGTACCGATACTTTTTTTCTGGTACTCGCCAATACCGATGCCTATACATTTATTAGTTTCCCTCTCTCTCTCTCTCTCTCTCTTATTTTTCTCTTTTTTTTGGTGATGTTGCAGTTTTCCAAGCACAACACAGTGAGACTAATGAATGTAGGACAGCTTCTTTATTATTACTCTAATGAAAAAAGTAATCATTTTTATGTGCTTGTCACAAACTTAAAGAACAAAAATTTCACAGCATGGGGTAAAAGGCATACAGTATTTATACAAATACTTTAGCTAAAATAATGTTTTTAATAATGACTAGGTTAATACTTGTTCAAAATAATAACTTTAGCAAAGTTTTCTGTTTATTTTGATAAATAAAATAATTTTTGTTCAGTAAATATACTGTCATTAAAATAGGCCTATGTGATATATATTTTCATCTATAAAATATAAAAATAGATTTTAAAAATACAGAAACAAAATTATTTTAAAAAGTAAAGATTCTGAAAGCATTGAAGCAGATCCCATAATAGCCTATTTAATATATATTTACAGTAGTAACAATAAATTATATTTTATTATGATATGATTAATATATTTTAAAATATGATTGTTTCATTATAAATATGGTGATTATCTCTAAGATGGATACCCAATTTGATATATGATATTTGCTATTTGAATCTAACCATGTCATGTCAAGAAATGGAAAAGTTAGCCAGCTATTCATTATCATGTTAATTATTGTGCCTTTTGCCCCAACAGCAGGGGCGCTTTTTACCCCAAATACCATACTTTTAAATATTCTTCCGTTATTGAAAAAATGTTGCTTGAATTACCTTGAACAAAACTGAAAATCCTTAAGAAGACCTTTGTCTGAAAATACAAACATTAATTTAATGGATTCTTCTTTACTACTTAAATCAACAACATTTTAAAAAACATCAAATATTAGATCAAACTACCTCAGAATCAACTTTGTGCTGCTGCCTGCGATCGCGTCAAGGATCAGACAAATTTGCACGTGCATTTTGAAAAACAGAAGTTTAGGAAAGTGCTGCGGCAAGTTTTTGTGCCATCTAGTGGTTTAGAGAAAAATAAAATCAAAGGCGCCTTTAGCCCCGTTGTACCCTATATATAATTGTCGTTATATAAAAAGAAATTTACAAACAATACAACAAATACTATAGAGCTACAAATTAAATAAACTTGTTTTTCAGATACAGTAGATATCTGCAGAAACCTGTGATATAGTACGCTTCTGGTCTGTGTCATTCAGCGCAATTCCGCCTATCCCGCCTTCACTAATCGATAACGAATTGTGATTGAAAGCATGCAGTTCGCAATGTGTGGGTTGTCATCATTAATTTTTAAGTATTTCCACACCCCTGAGGCTGACATTGTTTCTGCTGTTGCCGCCGGTGTCTCTGTGCACGGAAAATTCTGTCAGTTACGTCACGTGAGGTATCGATCTTTGGTATCGGGGGTATTTTTACGAGTACAAGTACACGAGCTTGGTATCGGCCCGATACCAATACTGGTATCAGTGCATCCCTACTGTAAACCCTAACGCTCAAAATAATGAATTGGTTTGAGTAGGACAAACTTAAATTAAACAAAGTTAAGTCAAATCAACTGTTATGAGTATTGAGCACATTCGTTTTCTTTCAAGTTCACAGAATTGATACATTTTAAGTAAACTGAACCGTTTCATTGCTTTGAGTTTTATGAACTTCTTTCTTTTAATTTAGACGAACTTAAGTTTACACTAATAAAAATGTTCACAATGAGGTTACATGAAAATGTTAAGTTAAATGTATGTGTTATTATAATTACACTATAATTAGTGTATTCAGACATTTCAGGTTAAGAACAATTAAAACGTATGAGTACAAAATAAAAATCTGCCAGTTCTACTTCATAAACTTTGAATTTCTTAACTTAAAAATTTTGAGGCAACTGATTGCCTCAGTGTTTTTGAGTTTTGCCAACTTGTTCGGGTTTACAGTGTACACCTCATTAGTAAATATACAGTGGCTAAAAAAGTCCACACACCACTGTTGAAATTGATATTTTTCCACATTTAGCGTGATGTTGAAACCAACAAAATTCATGTAACAAACAAATTGAAACTTTGGTCGCACTTTATTTTTCAGTACGTGCACTTTCAATACTTGCAGTGTACTTTACCAAGAAAGTACTGAATAATTTGGGTTAAGATTAGATTTAGGGGTAGGTTCAGGACTGGTACTAGTTATTGGCATTATAATTACTACAATAAGTATATAGTATGTACATGCAAAACAGGAAAATAAAAGTGCTACTGAAACGTGTGCACACCCTTTTATAATGGGGCATGTTACTTTGTTTGGAAGTAACCAATCGCATTCAAACCTGTACTGAAAAGGTAATTATAATCCTGACATGACTCTTATTCAAAAAGACTGGCTGCTGTATTAAAAGCAAAGGGTGCTTCAACCAAGTTTTAGTTGAGGGGTGTGTGTACATTTGTGCAACCAGGTTATTGTAAGTCTTTAGTTTTTTTTTTTTTTTTTTTCTTCTTATCTATTAGTTACTTGAATTTTGTGGCTTTCAATATGACATGCAAGAAATGATATGACATTTTTTTAAATCTCAAAGCCCCACAATTTTAACAGGGATATATGATTCTCCTTGGATACCAAAGTAAAATTATTTGATGGTAATAGTAATAAGTAATGCCACAAATGGTAATGGCTTTATAAATTAAAAGAAGTCAAACATATATGTCAGCCATCAGTATCAATCTTTGTCATGTCGCCAAGACATGAAGAGGAAAAAAATGTGACAAAGTCATCACAAACATGTCTCAGTTCTGTGAACCTTAGCTATCCATCACAAAAACAGGACATGAGTACCTGATATCTTGCTGTGCTTTCATGTTTGTAAGTGCTTCAACAGGATGTGGAACTGAAAATAGATTGATTTACAAAAAGTCTGAAATCACAAACAACCCTCACCACAACTAGGACATTAACATGCTTCATTTATTTGGCTTATAGTGAAGAAAATAAAACCTGATGAAATCATGTATTTGATTGTAAAATCACCTTCACACACAATTAGTTGAAGATTTGATCTTGACGTGTGAACAATATAGAGTATATACAAAATCCATTTAAAAGTAAGTGGTTCAGGATTACTTTATTGCTCATTTAGTAAGATATGGGTTTTTCCTAACATGGTTGTGCATCAAACATTTTCCTTTCAACAACTTCATATTTCAAGAAAGCTGCCCACTCATTTCCTCACTGACAGACGTGTGTCTTGTCTGGGACACCTTAAGC
Source organism: Ctenopharyngodon idella (assembly GCF_019924925.1). Lineage (NCBI taxonomy): Eukaryota > Metazoa > Chordata > Actinopteri > Cypriniformes > Xenocyprididae > Ctenopharyngodon > Ctenopharyngodon idella. The sequence continues at coordinate 23,482,735 of NC_067228.1, forward strand.
AAGAGGTAAAAAGTCAATCACAGTCTTTAAATAACGTCCCACAATATGATTCATTTCACAAAAATGAATCTTAAATGTGTGTGTTAAATGTTGCTGTTTTCCTTCATCACTTAATCAACTTTTCACACAACAACGAATGACAAGAATGATGTTTGTGGGTGATATTGATCACTTACCCACATACTTCCTGTGTTTTCTCACTACAGTAAAAACAAAGTGAAGAGGCTCGTCCACCATCACACTGTCAAACTGACGAGGATACGTTAACATGCCTGACACACTTCTGCTCACTCTCAGCTTTTCTCTGATCCTTCACTACGGTAAGAGGATAACCTTTCTCATGTGGTTGTCAATTACTCTTCTGTTTACATTCATGCCATTATTCTGGTAACCAACTGGCCATTCTTAAGGTAATTTTTGCTTGTCATGTTTGTTTAAATTAACAGGAAAATATAAGTGTATTGAAATAAGACACTGCATTTACATATATTAATTAGAATATGGTCATATTCAGATTATGTAAAAGTCCTTGACTGCCAAAACCAGATTAAACCAATGTTCTGGTTTCTGAAAATCTGAACAGCTGTTATGTTTGTATTCATTTTGAATCATGTAAAGACCTTATTCTGAATATCCACCATGGCTGAATATTCATTTATACCCGCACATGTCCAAATGAAGGTAATTCTGGGTTATGCTAGATTCGACATTTTGTTGTATTACATGAATATTCCCAATAACTGTGGAGAATGTAAGTGACATTTTTAGAATAAAGACTTAAACAATATTGACTTTAATTGGGAAATGATGTGCATGTAAACATTATCAAAGTCAAATAGTTTTCTCAAAGTAAAAAAGAAAATATAAAATGTTTAAACTATAAATGAATTAATAAAATCTCTTCTTTGTTACCTCAGTTTGTAGTTTGAAAGTGAGTGAACCTCTCAACCATACGTTAAATGACGATGGCTCAGTCAGTGTCACATGTATGTTTTGGGCACAAGGACAGCTTGGAGTGGAAGGCAAGCTGAAAATGAATAATGAATATGTTTGTGAGATTTCGGATAAAAAAGAAGATGACAAGTGTAATTGGCAGCACAGTGACAACAAATTCACGTTCACCTTGAGGAATCTATATAAAAGTGAGGACCTACTTAAAAATGAATTTTCCTGTGAGATATCCAAAGTAGATCCAGTTCCAATCATAACTGAAGTTGGGCCAAAAATGAAGCTTTTCCGAGGTAAGTTTACCCCATTTCAACATCACAGTACAGTATAATGTAGGCTATAAATCAGTTTTATATACCCAAAAATAGTGTATTTAACTGCATATACATTTTTTTTTACTTTGAATCTATTTAAAAAAAAAATAAAAAAATAAAAACTTTATATAAATGATTTTATTTTAAGGTTGCAGTAACCATTTGGCTCCACCAAAAAACAACTGTTCATGCTCTAACAATAACAAGGAACCCACACCTAAAGTCAAGACCCCATCTGAAGACAAGACCCCAAATGAAGACATGTATACCCTTCTCATCTGTGGTCTGATCATAGTGGTGGTGATGCTCTCTATCTACAGCATTATTCTCACTGTATTCTACATCAGGCTGAGGGTAAAACTTATTTACAGAGTTTTTATTTTGTTTGTTTGTGTTATTTTATTGGTGTCTTCACTACTAAATATAGGCTATCTTGTCTGTAGCCTAAACATAGGCTATCTTGTTGCATTCATTTATTTTATCTAAAAAGGTTGTGCTATATTGTGAAGAATATTGTACATGTTGCGTTCACACCATGTCGTAATTACCGTAATTTCGAGATGACAACACATGACGTTCAACACTAGGCTTGTTCGTGATGCATCGGCGCTGCGCAGCGTATGACATCAAAGTATCGCGAGAGCTATTCAAAAGCATAAGAAGTCGATTGCTCTCCAGTCGGTCTCGCGGTACTTTGATGCCATACGCCGATCGGTCTGCGCAGCGCCGACGCATCTCGAAGAAGGGCTAAATGAATCTGCAGTGGGTACGGTAGGTGGTACAGCGGTCACGTGGTACAAGTAGGAGCTCTCAGAAATCTGTAATAATTTGTAATTACTGCAATTATGACATGGCGTGAACGCATCACGGGCACGGCAATGTTATGATGACAGACAGCGGAATGACTATATTCACAATACAGCAAACTCACAAGTGCCTTCCACTTTTAAATCTTATTGGCATCGAAGTTTCCATAAAGAACCTTTAACATCCATGGAACTTTTCCATTAAAAAAAACTTTAAATAGCCTACACCTTATTTTATTAACATAAGAGCGGGCATGGCCATTTGTAAATTGAATGTTTCTGGCTTCCCGTATCATCCGTTGTACAAAACAGCTCCTTATACGGCTTGATATTGCAAATGTAGCCTATTTATTACCATATTATTGTAATGTATTGTCAAATAACCTAAACATTCTGGTTTGTATCGCAAATACCACCATTTACCATACTCTAGGCTACTTTGTTATTCTTCTAGTCATTAACGGTCATACCAAAGCCACTATAAGGCAAGCCTGCAACCTTTAGCCAAAAAAGCGTAACGGCTAATGCTAACGCTCCGCCCCCGGCGGTACGCAGGGAAGGAGACCAGAGGCTGTTTTTTGAATGGATGTCAATGGATGAGAGGCTTCACTATGCTGATTAAACAGCTTTTGTGGGGAAATAGCTAATCATTTAATTAATCAACAGCCTGTTTGCTAATCTTCAGCATGTTTTACACTAAACAATACTTTCGTTGGGAACTACATGTAGATTTTAGCTTGATAAAAAATGTATTTTTTCAAGAGAAGGCAGACTAGGGAATGTTGCGACTGATGTCACTGCCATTACACGATAGGCTGAGAGGTGCCGCACGTGATTAAGTTAGCCGTTAGCTTTCTCCAATGGTAAGATATACAGAACCTCTTATCTCCCTATTATATACAATCTCTGTTTATACTACAGGGCTGTTGAATGCTCGAATCTGATTGGTTTACCAACGTTCTAAGGTGTGCAGTTATTTTCAGGGAAACGCACGGCTAAAGTAGTTCTAGGAAGGTCTTGACCGCATTGCAGTTCCATATCACTTCGCCAAATGATTTCAATTTCAAAAGGTCCTACAGCCTACAACCGCAAAAGAACCAAAACCCACAACGACACCGACCAAGCAAATAAATATAGTAAACAATAGGATGAAAACGACAAATTATTTTGTCAATTAGTTATTGACAATTTATTGTCGACAAATTAAAAGATCATTACTACGCAACATTCATTCAGCATCTATGAGTGGAAATACACATTTTAAAGGTATAGTTCACCCAGAAATGAAAATTGTCACCATTTACTGACCCTCAAGTTGTTTCAAACCTGTATGACTTTATTTCTCCTGCTGAACACAAAAGAAGTTATTTTAAAGAATGCTGGTAATATCTTCTTTTGTGTTCAGCAGAAGAAATAAATTCATACAGGTTTGGAACAACTTGAGGGTGAGTAAATAAATTTTTTTTGGGGTAAACCCTCCGCTCAAAATGAATATTTTAATGAATCTTCTGTCGTCTGTTGTTATACTTGTGTTTTGTCCTTTGTCTGCTGATAAATGGGATTTAAAGGGTTAGTTCACCCAAAAATGAAAATTCTGTCATTAATTACTCACCCTCATGTCGTTCCACACCCATAAGACCTTCGTTCATCTTCGGAACACAAATTAAGATATTTTTGATGAAATCTGAGAGGTATATGACCTGTCCATAGACAGCAATTTAACCGACACTTTCAAGGTCCAGAAAGGCACTAAAGACATTGTTAAAACAGTTTGCGTGACTGCAGTGGTTCAACCTTAATGTTATGAAGCGATGAAAATAATTTTTGCGCGCAAAAACAAAACAAAAATAACTACTTTATTCAACAATATATTCTCATACGTTGTTTACATCCAGCACTTCCAGGTTCTACGTCAGAACGCCGACTCATTATTAACAATGTCTTTAGTACCTTTCTGGACCTTGAAAGTGTCGGTTAAATTGCTGTCTATGGACGAGAATGGATTTCATCAAAAATATCTTAATTTGTGTTCTGAAGATGAATGAAGGTCTTACGGGTTTGGAACAACATGAGGGTGAGTAATTAATGACAGAATTCTCATTTTTTTGGGTGAACTATCCCTTTAATAAAGCTGTCAGCTTAGTATATTTTTTAAAAATCAATTTAATTTTTTTAATTTGAGATAAAACTGAGTTAAATCCCATGGAATGCAATGCAAGCATCAAATATGTGTTATTCTAAGCTTAATACAATTACATTCATATCATGCTGTTCTGTTCTGCATTTATATATTGTCCTGTTTTTGTCTTCCTCTCCAGGTTACAAATCCTGAGCCTTCTGACAATCTGACCTATGTGCCAATGCAGGTAAGGGCTTTCTTCTGCCTTGCCAACACTGCAATATGACTGTACTGTACCTGTGGCTGTTTGACACAGTACTTCAAATGCAACTGATTTCACTGTGTTTTAGAAGAATATAAAACGCCGTGATCCAGACAACACAGATTACGTGGACATGCGTGAAGTGCAGAAACGGGGAGGATCCCACAGAGATATGAACCACAACTCTCATCTGATCACCGTCTGAGCCCATTTCTAGTGGAATCAGTGAGCTCATGCTTTAACTGCTCTAGGACCCACTGCTGGATTAAATATAGTTAAGCTATACACTAAAGTATATTGCAGGACAAAACCATTGCCTTTATACCAATGCCTGAATCTCTAAATTGCTGCTGCACCCCATTCAACCGCTCCCTCCTATTATACTGTATTGTTGTTCTCTGTTGAAGATAATTCATCTGCTGGCTTGTACAACCTCATGCTGAATTGTAGCTATGCCAAGCTAAAAGTATATGAAATATAAAGTCTTTAGCTTGGGCATTTTTTATTAATATTTTGATCCCATGGACCAATAATAAATGATAATATCTGTTTTGTTCATTTCAAGTGCCTCATTTTTCTTTTTTCAAAAATTATAACTTTTTTTTTAGACATTTGTATTATTTTTAAATATGTAACAGAGACTATATTGAATGATGAATTAAATTTGCTGATTATTTGATGAAGTAAATAAAGAAAATGACTGGAAGGTGAGAAATGTTTAATGCGCCAATATTAACACAATATCATACAAATTGTAATGTACTGGAAATCATTTTGGTTTGCTCTTCAAATGACTCACTACAATTTGTTTCAAACATTAAAGGGATAGTTCACCCAAAAAATGAACATTTTGTCATCACTTACTCACCCTCAAGTTGTTACAAACCAGAGTTTCTTTCTTCTGTTGAACACAAAAGAAGTTATTTTAAAGAATGATGGTAACCAGGCAGTTGACAGTAGCCTTTGACTTACATAGTAGGAAAAAATGCTATGGAAGTCAATGGCTACCGTCAGCTGTCTGGTTACTTTTGTGTTCAACAGAAGAAAGAAACTCATACAAGTTTGAAACAACATGAGGGTGAGTAAATGATGACAAAATTTTCATTTTTTCATTTTCATCTTGTTTATTTCACATTCACCACTCTTGATGGTCAACTGTTTAAAAATGTGCACTTTGGCACTTATTGTTCCTTATAAATACAAATATATGTGTTTTCTCCACATTTTCAGAATAGATTGCAACAATGCACTGTAGTAAATCATCATATTGTATACAAATTTGACACAACTCTTACATACATACAGTATTTTATACCTAAAGACTATATAAACAATTTTCCAAAATGAAGTATCTCTTAATGATGAACTAAATTTGGTAGCACCATGAAACCACCATGACACTCTGTGGAACAAACTCAGAGTTACCCATAAAAACAAGAGCAACATTTAGGCCTACGCTTTCGCATCTCACTCTGCATAATTTCCATATCATGCAGAAGCTATATGACATATGGACCAAGCAAGTTTGTTGACAAAAAATTTACAATATCATTCAACCTCAAACCACATCCAGTCTCTTCATGTAAACATGCATATTTTTCATCTATTTCTGTCTGTTTTTGAGGACTGAAGATGCATATAATTATCAAAAATGAAAATCACCCACACACTGTAAAACAAATGAAAAACAGTTACTGTACCACAGTTACCACATACTGTAAAACAGTGTTTTAACACTTTTTAGCTGACTTAATGTCCACCAGTTTGTTGAACTTAGTTGAACTAGCATCTGTTCTTTTATTTTACTATAATTCTGTTTCTCTAAGTGCAACAGTGTTACAATAAATGTGTAAAGGAAGAGAAGTAATGGGTTTATTTATAAAAGTGACTAATCCACATTTGCTATGGCAATGTCAAATTATGATCTATTCAAATTGTACTACGAAAACCTGTATCATAAACATCAAACTAGTGTTGTCACAGTACCAAAATTCCAGTAGTCGGTACCAATACCATAAAAATGTTACGGTTCTTGGTACCAATTTCGGTACCACAGCAAAATCTGTTGGAACTATTTTACTATTTTATATAGCCTATTTTAAAAACATATTAAATATGGTAATCATACATATAAATATTTGGAGCGTGTGTGTATGTTTGTGTGTGTATATATACCTCAATGAAATAAATTTTGAAAAAACAAAAAACATCCATTTTGTAACAGACGTGCATGTTTATTTTAGCTATTACGCCAGTGAGTGAAACGACACACTACAGCCTGTAAAACTATGAAATAAATATCGGTAAATAATGGTAACCTAAATAATAAGAAAGTTAAATATTATTTAAAAAAAAAAAAAAAAAAAAAAAAAAAAAAACATTCGTTTTTTATTTCTACACAAAGATGCGTCATATAGCCGGTCTGCGCTTTGAGAGGGATGTGGGACACGAGCAGGAAAGAGGTCATTTCTCTTTAATAATATCTTCATGTCATCTCCTGATGTTACAAGCAACTGACACTTGTTGTAAAAGGTCTGAAGAGCAAGTTTTATCTTCACACATTCAGGCTATATTTGATTTAGCGCTGCCAGGGAAAGCGAAAGTAAAAAAAATACCAGCGTGTGTGAAAAGCGCTATACAAATAAACTTGACGCGCCTTATTAAGTCTAATAACAAGCACAAACTGTGTTAAATAGAAATTGACGTGCAAGCAAAAAGGTTTCTGTTCTACGGTGTTTTTTCTACTTTACCACAGTAAAGAATGCGAATAGCCTATAATAGGCCTAAAAGCGAACGAAAGGAAGAAACGTTATAATCCCCTGCGTGAGTGAAGATTTGGGAAAAGAAACAGAGATTTCCATGTTCAATGGAATAACTAGGCTAATGGAATATTGTTAAATTCTCTGCTAATCGGGTGACCAGATCGTGATTCGCAAAACAGAATACAAAGCTTAAATTTATGGACTCTCGTACCTCTCACATTCGGCATGAACCAAAATGTTTCCATGGCTGCGATGTCACATTTAATTGCTAACCTATTATTTCTTTTGTAAACAAAGCTTTGTGCTTCACTCGTGTCATATTCAAGTAAATACTGGCACAGCCCTATCAGTGGGTACCGAATATACCCGGATTCTCGGTGCTCCCGGTACTACAGAAATGCTGGTATCGTCACATTTTCAAAATTTCAGTAATTTTTGGTACCGAAGTACCGGTACTTTTGACAACACTACATCAAACTGCTGTGTAACATCAAACTGTTAATGGGGTTCCCCTTTAGTTGTGACATTATCTTGCAAGTGACCTTTTGTGTCCTTTCTAGTCTAGTCCTTCAGAGGCTTGTAGACTAGATTCGTCCTCAGCATTAAACACTAGTATATGACGGTCTGGTAAGTGCACATAGCTATGTCACACACGTTCCCCCATGGTCACAGCACGAAAATACTATTAAAACAAAATTTCAGAAAATACTTTGTGTTAAACATTTTTATATTAACTGTCTTTCAGTACAATGAATGACAACCGTTTGCGGTTTCCAAATGTCTTACATTATTGGTAGTTTAGTGTGAGCAAAAAAGCTCAGTTTTTGTGTGTCCCTTTAAATGCAAATGAGCTGCTGCTCCTAAGCAGAGGGCGGGGTTTCAAGAGCTCATGTTAGCGCATAGTGTTAGCAGTGCCGATTACCTCACGAAGACTCACTAGAAATGTCAGAAACTGTTCAGCCTTTTATGTTCAAATCGAAGTCGGACAATGATGGAGAGACTCAAGAAGAAGTGAAAACATGTAGAATGCAACAGGACGTTTCTGAATGGTTAAAGGTGCAATATGTAATATTTTTGCAGTAAAATATCCAAAAACCACTAGGCCAGCATTATATATTTTGTCCACTTGAGTACTTACAATATCCCAAATGTTTCCAACTATTTGTAAATCGTGAGAAAATTGCAATTTTAACCAAGCGGCAACCTCGCCCAGTTTCTCATGATGCCAATACGGAAGTGATTTAAACTGCAATTCATCGACTGGCCGCTAGGGACAGACTCCAAAAGAGTTGTTAAAATGTGTTAAAACGGCCAACTTTACAGCAGAAAAAAACATGTTTACAGGTTGGTACAAATTGTGGTTTTGGCAGATCATTCAGAAGAAATGATAATATATCAATATTTCATGGATTTAACGCTTTTGTGGACAAAAAGTAATTTTTTTTTGTTTTGCAAAGGACACTCATGGACATTTTACCCAATTAAGTGCCACAGATTGGATTCATCTCGTGATCACTATTTCATTATAAAGGTATAGAGTCCCGTTTGATTTTGCGTTTTGTTATTAATTACTGGCGTTGGAGCATCTATATCTTAAAAAAGTAACCGTAGATTGTAAACCTTTGGAACTTTCTAATGATATAACTTATCTTTATCAATATTTTAGATAGTATCTTTGATAGATAGATAGCTCCTTTAACTGCTAACATGATTGATCACGTCGAGCCAGGCGGGCGTGGTTTCAGCAACCAGTCATCTCGGTTCCAACCACGTCCCGCCTCTTTTCCCATTTTCAGTTATCCGGGAGTGACGTGTGGTGACGCGCTGCTAAGATGGCAGCGGCCTCATTTTCGCTTCAAAAATGCTCTTCAGAAATCTACGGGTGACGTCACGGACACTACGTCCATATTTTTTTACAGTCTATTGCTGTGTTCGAAATCGCCCCCAATACCCTCATTCACTATTCCCTACATTACTCCACTAATATAGTCCACTTGAAAGAGGGAATGAAACGAGTGAGTGAATTCGGACACTGAGTGCATCGGAAGGGCTGCAGATTCTGCATAGTTTGTGCTGCTGTTTAATAATCTTTTGAAATGTAGCAAACTGGCAGCTCCAGTAGTAATAAATATTTATGTTGGACTAGCATGTTCAAACCTTTTAAATGATTTAATGATTAATTAAAAAGGAATTTATACCTGCATGATAATGCTGGACCAGCGCGGTTTGGAAAATGAATGGATAATTGATTCAGCTGTGGGCGCCATCTCCTGGCGAGACGCGGGAATTCATTCAGCGCGCGACTCTCACAGTGCATTATGGGTATTTCTCTAGCCGCCGAGCGTGCATCGGTTGTACACTCGTTATTGCGGTGCATTGTGGGATTGAATGAGTGCACTCAACATCGTCTACTATGGTTTCAGACACAACTACAAATGGCTGTCCTCTCAAATAGTGCCCTATTTAAGGGTATAGGGTGCGATTTCGGACACGGCCTATGATTTTAACACAAAGCTCCGGGAGTCGCCTGTCAATTGCGTCATACATACCCGCGTTAACCCTCGGTCTGCCTCGGTTTTCGGTTTTATTTTGTAGAAACCATGGAAACACCAAAGACACTTTAATATATTACACTTTTTAATAGACAAGGCAACAACTGTTTTGATATATTTATAGACAGAAAATTAATTGTTGTTATATAGCTCAACACGTTTAGTCTTATTGCTTAAATCTAATTTTCTAATTACCATGCCTCAGAGAAACACTATTTTGTCAAGTAGCTAACATAGCATAATCAGATTCAGCTTTATTTTTAGTAACAGTAATACAGAATTTTCTCCATCATACAATACGTTTTAAAATTAATTGCATGCCATTTATCAACACAAGCCATCCAGCATATATTCAAAACCGATCTAGCTTTAGTGATGTGACGTTTGACACCGAAGCTTCGAAGCTTGTATCAAAAAAACCAAACATCTCACAGTGAAGCGCTGTATCGCAGCTTGACCACGTGATCGGTGACGTCCGAAGCTTCGTTTTCGCACACAACCACGTGACTGCTTCGTATTCTGATTCACATAACGTGAACCCTTGCGCAGATGTGAAGTGTCATTTGCTTTTTAGCAGAGGAATATGTCATAATACGAATTTACATGTGCAGTTTTGTGCATGTTAAGTTTGTATTTATTCCCAGTTCATTGTTTTATACGCTTTTCATGGCACAGAGTGATTTATTACATGACTACAAGATGTCGTTAGTATGCACCGTGTTGAAAAGCTTCGAGTAATGAACCTTTTTACGATACACTTGAGGGGAAAGCCTCGGTGCTTCACAAAGCTTCTATCTATCTTACTGCAGTGTGTCTCAAACAAGTGTCTCACAGCAGCCACCGAGCGAACGCACAGAGTAACGTTATAACATTATTTTCAACACTCTCAAATGTATCTAATAAGATAAACAGAGCTGCGTTACCTCATACTCATGACCGGAAAAGCGGAAGCAGCGCCGGCGACTGTGGCATAATAAAAGTTCCGCTGCTCGTGAGGCGTGTGTTGCGCAATCGCTGCGCGGCCTCGTTCAGCCCCCATAACACTCGGTCCTGCTCTGCTTCATACTACAATAACGTTAATAATCGCATCCATGAACATGATTATTTCCCGAGTGCTATCCCTATTCTTTTGCACCAGCCTTTGAGTTGAAGATCACATGTCCCAAGATTCCGCGCTGGCATCATCAAGCTACGCCTGTGTTTTGAATAGGCCTCTAGCAGACAAAATTTTTAGATATTGCACCTTTAATTGATTAATTTATGTAACTGATGTGGAGATAACTATCTTAAAGTTATTGATTGCATATTCTGTTATGATAATATATAAATCGCTTGTGTGGGAACTGTTGTAAGATCCTACAGAGCCAGAGAATATATGCTGCATGAAGATAGAACAGGTATTGTTTAGTTTAATTATGGTTATAACTTATGTTGGCATCTTCCTTTTATGAGATGCTATTGCATTTGTGTTATGCATTATACGACTGACAGACTGCAACGGTTGGAGTTAAAAATCATCATTTGTGTTCTACTGAAGAAACAAAGTCACCTACATCTTGGATGCCCTGGGGGTAAGCAGATAAACATCAAATTTTCATTTTTGGGTGAACTATCCCTTTAAGTGTTTTAGTTTCATCGTCATGAAAAGGTCAAAGCCATCAGGGGCTCAGTATCGTAAAAATAAAAAAGAGGATTAAAAAAGAAAGCGAAATATACAGGTATGTTACTAACTAGTTAATTGTTCTGTTCTACTACAAGCTAGTCGCTCCATCACGAGCAAAACATGACACTGCATATTAGCACGGGACGGATTTACCACGTCATGCTCATTTCAGCAGCGGAATATTATAGCATAGTAAAGTTGAATTAAAAAATCATTATCAGAGATGGCTGTTTAGTGTAAATTGACCAAGTGATAGCGTCATAACTATGACAAGTTTGACAACCAGCGTGGACCTGCCAAACAAACATAGTTTCAACAGAAAAAAAAAATATATATATATATAGAAAAATGAGTTTTACATGAATTCAGTGCATATCAAGCAATAACTTAAAATAATAGACGGATATTGAGATATCTTTAATACTTTTAGAATTACAGGCACAAAAACTTTGGAAAAATATTATTTATGGCACTCAGACAGGAACGTTCAATTGTGTTGATAGAAAAAAACAAGATACATTTATAGTTTCAACATTATTTGTTCTTCAGAAAAATGTGCGACCATTGAAAATGTGTACCAATTTACTCATGGAGGTGCACTGAGATCCCTATCTCTGGAAATTAACTATATTGGGACTTAAAATTAAGAAAAGAAAAGTTTGTTGAGAATTATAATCTAAAAGGATATTAAGATATCTATAATATGAGTTACAGAAATGCAAACTTTGGGCGAAAAACACAAGAAGTGCTTTTTGCCATTTTTGAACTGTTGGCATATAATGCAACAAAGATTGCTAACGTCAACAGATTTAACTAACAGTCCTACCAATCTCTGTGTAAAATATGTTGTTCTAAAGTCATTTTACCCCCCTGTAATCTGACTCCAAATCTCAGGTGAAAATTGTAATTCTGACCCCCCCCCATTACAAAATATTGGATTACTCAGTAAATATACATCCATTGCATTTAATATTTTGGCTTTCTTCTTGATTTATGTTTGTCTTTCTTCAGGAAGAAAAAAAAAGGAAAATCAAAAATTTGAGCAGGGAATGTTTCTGAAATTTGGTTGATTTTGACATGAAATTACCCAAATGTGTTTATGTCTGAGAATCTTTTATACATCTTTTATACATATACTTAACTGCAGATAGTGAAATGACATACACTGTGTGGTATAATACAAATATTTTCAGTGTCCCTTATTTTCCTGTAAAGAACCACGTTTGTCCCTTATTTTCCTTTCCAGAAGTTGGCAACCCTACTTGAGGGTGAGTAAAGCTTGGGCTAATTTTCATTTGAACGTGAACTAATCCTTTAAGGCAACGGGTTTCCTTTCCCTTACTTTTTTAAGTAAAGTCAACTAACTTTTCACAGTGCATCTTGTGATGGTGTTTCTGCCATCTTACCCTGGTGATGTACAAAAATGCTATACCCATAAAGCATCACTGTTACCTACGCTATTATTGAGACAGCATCATAATATACTTCCCACCCACAGAGGGTTAATGTGCTCCTGCTGAACCGGATGTGATTCCTGCTCCGTCTCAGTGTTGTCGTTGCATGGGCAATGGCGGACGGAGTTGTGCGTTAGTCTGGTAAACGTAGCCCAAGTTTAGCACAAATATAGACCTACTCGAATACCAATCAGTCAATCAGATATTTTAATCGTGTTTTCGACACAGCTTAGATCTGCGCCCATCAGCATGGATGTGAATTTGACCATCTCTCTGATGCGGGGCCAAATGGGCGCTGTCATAGAAAAAGCCGTGAACGTCGCGGTGGAGACCGTGTTAGGAGAGATGATCCGGGTGGTCGGGCTCAAATTTGAGGAGATCAAACGGGAGATGACCGCTAAAGAGAAGGAGAATGAGAACATCAGGAGAATGTTGGAGACGTCCCGCTGTCAGATGAAAACTATGCGCAAGTACATTAGCGTCCTGGCTGCTAAGGACGCCAACCATAGACTGTATCAGGGAGATGGAGACATGGCAACATCCACAGGGGTGCACTGCAGAAGAGTGCCGACGAGCACAGTGTCAGTGTGTGCCAAAGCCCCAAACCCCTGTCCCAGACCGAGAGTCACTGAACCTGCCCCTGTAGCTGGACCCTCATGGGTGAGGCATCAGATGCACATGTCCAAAGAAACGTTAAGAAATGAGAATCACATTGCTGATTTCCATATTGAAGAGATCCATGGATCATCAGTTCATAAAGGTATGAAACGGCCCCTGATGAACATGTATGGGTAATGCAGTACCTTTTCATATTCCCATCATGTATGTCTTAATATATTATATTAAAATAACAAAGATGAGGTGGAAATCATGTTTGTTAGTTTTCTTTTATCACAGTATCACAACACAAGGATTATTTCTCAATCATTTGAGTGTGAATATCACTTAAATTGCACATTTCCCTAAATTTTACTTTAAATCCTGCAATCATTCTGCAGGAAGTGACAATTTTTGCTGGAGACAGCAATACAAACAGGTATTAGCAATTGATTAGATGACTTTTGTGATGTTTTGTTGTATTAGTTGGTTTGTCTTACTCTTTAAATATTTTATTATATTGAAATAAATTACAGAAATTTCAAAATTTCAGCTGTCATTTCCTCACTGAGGAACTTTAACTTTAGCTCTTTATTTCTATCCTGTTGGGTTCCATCCTGCTCATTTTCTTGCCATTGTGTAAATAATTATTTCTTAAACTACACTTTCATACACTACAATTTTTATAGCAGTATACTACTTCCTTAAATTATAACACAAACATACTGTACTCATTTTAAAGAAGTTACAGAGCTGCATAACAGGAATGATCAATACAATACAAGCAAATATCGCCAGCCACTTATAAGGAAACTTGCACAAAACAAACAAATGTCCACATGAATATGTACAAAAAGCACTTAAGGGGATGTTTACATGAAGGAAACCCTTGTATACACTACACATTTATATTAATACCTCTTTAAAATATAACACAAACATATTCCTTTTAAAGAAGTTACAGAGATCAAAAGGTGCTGAATAACAGGAATGACTAATACTGTACCATTATCCATAATGACTGCAGCAATAGGTGTGGACTGGAGACATGCTGACATTCTCACTCTGTTGGTATCTTGTTGAAAATTGATGGATTGCAGCCAGACACACTCAACACTGTAAAGTACACTACTACTTAACAGATACAAAATGTACACTGCACAATATATAGAAGTATACTGTACTGTGTATTTTAATTGTAGATCATTTACTCAGAACTAGTGGTAGGCTAATGTTTTATTTTTTAAAGGCCGATACTGATGTTTCGAACAGGGTGTTACATATACTATTTAACAAATGCACATGTCATATTCACAAAATTACTGAATTTCTATAAACATTCATTGGTTACACTTTATTTTATAGGACGTGTACTTACAGTGTAGTTACCCAGGAAACTGGTAATACTATAATAAGGTAACTACATGGGTTAAGGTTAGGTTTAGGAATAGGTTCAGGATTAGTACCTAGTTATTGTAATTGATATAATAAGTACATAGTATGTACGTGCAGAACAGGACTGTAAAATAAAGTGCTACCCATTTATTTTATACAATATTTTAAAATTCACAACAAAAAGCCACTGCAAGTGAGCTTACATGGTCAACTTGAGAATCATTTTGAAGTGTCATGCAGTATTAGCAAACAGGACACTGCATAGTTTTAAAGTGAGACAAACTAACTATTAATAGAATTAATAAAATCTTTTGCTAATGCCTTTTGAAGTTTGTTCTACACCTGAAATGATGTCACTTCCTGGAGCATGATGTCATAAAGGAACTAGTCTCACGTAGCCAAACCTTCAGAATGACGGCAGAAGGTCTGGACTCCGTCGCAGCTTTCATTGTCCAAGGACTGCCCAGAGGCCATCGAACTGACATTTAAAGCAACAGATAACAGTTTGTTTTGTTCTGCGTCATGTTTAGGCATGTGTACATGTAAAGTTGACAAGCCTGTGATAGGCGTGCCGTGCATCTAATAAATTTTTAATTCAAGAAGGTTGTGCAAGTTTACTGCATCAGCGGCACTGCAAACTTCACATACTTTTGAAAATTCAACTTTTATCTGATCCTGATAAGCGCTCATTGTCACAGATGTAAACAGAACGGCTTGTTTTTTCCATGAGAGGGTTTGGCGTCACGAGGACTTTGTTTCCAGGTGGACCGTTAAAGAATGTGCCACACACGTCTCCCGGAAATCCTGGAGAATTTAACCAATCAGATGACGACTTCAAAACTCCTGAAGTGTTTGCTATTTCGTGTGCCATATGCATCAGATGTTCAGCCAACGTCTGAGGCTGAGACTATTAAGAAACATTTGTTAGTTAACGAGTTAAACAGTTTTGTTAGTAAAAGTTTAACATTACAAAAGATGAACAATGTTCACTGAACATCTCTATTAATGTTAGTTTAATATTTTATTAAATATATTAACGTCCCCCTATAGTCAATAATTTTATCCCTTAAAACTCATCATTGATCACCAAAGTTACATATTTAAAGAAAAAAATTCTTCATGCCTTAAAATAGCTTGAATGTAACTCTTGCTTCATTTAATATACGCGGTTCTATGAATATGCAAATTAGCCCCGCCTCCACTCACACAGTTCAGAGATCCACTCATTGATGATCACACTTTGACGTGATTGGTTACAAGGTAGTTCGTAACATCAGAAACACCAGTGATTTCAAACCATGTTTTTTAGACTGTCTGGTTCACTGCAGTTTAAGGAGAAAATACTCAGCAATGGTGTTGACTTATGAATTTGCACATGGTTTGTCTTAAGGCATATTAAATACACCACAGAAACATATAAATAATATTAAAAGCTTGATTTTTGACCATAGGGGGACTTTAAAATGGTTCTGATGGGGACATGAAGATGTATTTCATTACTTAAATTACCTGAATATATATCTATCGCTACTCAAAAGTTCAAGGAGAACAGTTCAGGAGTTTTGTAATATGACTTATTTTCAATCAAAAAGTGTGTATTATTATTCTTTCCTAATGTTTTCCCTCAACTCAACAGAAAGTGACTTTTGTTTCCATAGTTGATAACTCGAGCCCTCATCTGGTGGACAGTCAGGGGCTTCTGTCTGAGACCAGCGATCCAATATGGGGTCAAAACCCTCTGGCCTCTGCAGAGACTGGGCACACTGACATGCCGGACAGCAGCATCCTCTCTGCACCCATGATGGCAGAAGAAAGCATGTCGTCCCAGACTACAAGTACAGTGGCCTTTGGAGCACCATCGCTTAAGATCAAACAGGAGGAGGCGGAGGTTGAAATTGTCTGCGTGAAGGATGAACCCGCAGAAGCTGGCAGCATATCTAGGCTTGAATATTCCAACCCTGAACTTCACCAGCAAGTGGGGGAACCAGAGCTTGGGGTGTCACTAGATCTACCGGCATCCTTTCAAGCTCTTCAGAGTCCAGGCACTTCAGCAGACCTTGCAATCCCAGCATTCATCAACGTGGACCCAACCACCTGTAAGTATAAAATTAACATTTTTACACTGGTTTATTTGGGATGTTATGAACGTGTAGATAGTAGAGTACCATTTTAACTATGGTGTACAAATTTTTTTTATTGCATAAAAGAGTCACACTTCAATAAGAATAACTTCATTAAAAAGCTGTTTTTTATTTTAAAATACTGGACAAGGGAATAATAATGTTTGAAGTATTTCTTCAGCTTCTGTTTATGAGTTTTTAATAAAGCTTATTTTAATGAACCTGTTTGTTAAAGGGGCTATATGTAAGAATTTTTATATATTAATTACTTTTTCTATTGCCACTGTGTGAACAGCTTGTAATGAAACTTAAAAAAACGAGACATTCTCCGACTTTTGGTTGTCCATGAATGCCTGTAGACTGATTTCTATGCAAAGGACTCTGGACAATCCAAAGGATGTGATGTTTACGCGCTCCCAAGAGCCTCTCTTCTGTTCAATGACACATGAAATGAATGCTTATACGATGTTTGGGATAATGGCGAAAGAGCTATTTTTTTACTGTAATGTCAATGTGTCATGCAAAGAAAAGGGATTAATAGTCTCTACAATCTCACATAGCCTAATCTATATAGTCTCAAATATACTGGTGCAAACATCCACATCGCTGTTGTCAGATGCTTTTTCAACTGCTGTTTTCTCAACATTTTTGTTGTTTATTTTGTTATTGAGAAAAGTGTGCAGCACATATTTACATATTCATCTAAACATCGCTCTCAGCAGCGAGGACGGCTTTGGGAGGTTTGTTAACAATATATTGCTGCAAAGGTATTTTCAACTTCTTTTAACTTCTAAGCGAAGAACTAAAAAAGCCTTCACCATGAGTATATGGGGGCTTGAATCACATTCAGTCTCTTGTGTGTTCAGTGTTGCCATTTGGTTTTAGTTGAAAGTAGCTAAAACTGGTCGCTAAATGTGGCTAGATGACGTCATACTGGCGAGTCCACTGATTTATATTAATATAAATATAGATCAGTGGGCAAGTCACAGAATCTAGATAAGGTTTGTCCAAGAAGTTGCTAAATTTGTCACTAGGCTTTTGAAAAGAAGTCTCAAAAGGGGTGCGGAAGTCGCTAAATTTAGCGACAAAATTGCTAAATTGGCAGCACTGTGTGTTACGTGTGCATGAGTGCGAGCACAGGCAATAAGCTGCTTCACTTAATGGAAACAGGTGTCGCTAATAACAAGGTTTTCTGATTTCTACATATAGCCCCTTTAATAAAGCAAGATAAATGCTAACCATCTGAGTATACTATAGAAGTGGGTTTGTAATAAGGAATACAAAGGGATCGTTCACCCAAAAATAAAGATTCTGTCATCAATCACTCACTCGCATGATGTTCCAAACCCCTAAGACACAAATGAAGATATTAATGAAATGAGAGAAAATTAATCCATACAAACTGAGCAATTTAATCTAAGTCTTCTAGGTTTTTATATACATAAACATCAGTGGACATACAAATAGAGCTCTCAAATATGATAAATGGAAGCTCAACCGTACGTGTTAAACGCTAAATTATTATTCACCATATAAAAGTGATCATGACCCTTCAGAAGACTTGGATTAAACCACTTGATTCATATGGATTTCTTTTATGATCTATTTATGAACGTTTTGAAGCATCAAAGTTTTGCGTGAATAGTCTTTCAATGGAAGGACAGAAATCTCTCAGATTTCATTAAAAAGATCTTTATTTGTGTTCTGAAGATGAACGGAGGTCTTTATTTTACAGAACGTGTACTTACAGTGTAGTTACCCAAGAGGGTTTAGAACAACATGATGACAGAATTTTCATTTTTGGATCAACAAGCCTTTTAAGCTTGTTTTCCAAAATTCTTAGATTAAATCACAAGAAATTTGGTCAAACTGATCTTACAAATATAAGTGTTCAAGTGGATGTGCACCAAAAAGGCTTATGAAAATGACAGTGCGCTTGACTTAAAGGTAATCAAGACAAAGCTTTTATAATTAGTCCACATGTACACGGGTATTTTTATAAACAGAGTTTTTCATCCTCCTTTTAAAAAAATGTGTCCATGTGAAAACACGCTATGAAGCGCAGTCAAGAGCATGCCAAACCAACAAGTGGCGATATAACCCTAACTGTAAAGCCATGTTGGCCAATCAGAAGCCTGGAAAAAAGGTTATTACCAGTTCCGGTTCCGATGTCACAAGCCAAAATCTCCAGTTTTGCCATCTACACGACAAAACTGTAATCGGAGTTCCTAAAAATCTTCACCCTGGCAGGAGTTTTCAAAAATGTTTGGTTTCAGTGACCGGATACTGCATTCACGTGTGGACGAATGGCCAAACTGCACAGAAAAAGCTGCGGTTTTGAAAATACCTGTGTTCGTGTGGACAGGGCCTAAGTAAAACCAAGTGTAACAATTTAGAATTAACCAATACAATTTTCTATACAAGTATTTAGTATACAGATTTTGTACCCATTTTTAAGGAAATGTGCAAAACAAACAAATGAACACAAACATGCTAGGAAACCACAAGTACATCCACATAGAAAAATATTTCCACTTCAGAAAGGAAGGTTTAGACAGTATGTGCTGATTCATGTACACAAATGTTAACAAAAATACACTAAAGCATTTCCCCCAAATTTCTTTAAAGCTATAGTTCACTAAAAACAAAGAAAAGAAATTTACTTACTCTCATGTCATTGAACAACTTCTCTGACTGTATGACACAAATATTCTAAAAAAAATATCAGAGATATTCATCAATATTTTCTGAGAAAATATTTCTGAGAAATGATCTGTTAGTGTGGTTAGAGGTATATTTTTGTTTTGACACTTGGTTTTGATTCTGTGGTCCAAACCCGTTGGCCGCAGACCTCTTTTCACATCGACTCTGAACTGAGGTCCGTGAGCACTAGCAGCAGCTGCTGTTTACCACTGTAGCAAAAAAATTAGCCACTAAAGATGGAAAGCATGGTTATCATCACATGTACCCATGGTTTGTCACTTTGGTTTTACAATCAAAACTTGCCAACACCTGTTGATATTATATAGATATGTTGTGAAAGAGATAAGAAGAGTGCAAGTTGCTTTCTGAAGGCAATTTCTACAGAGATAAGCGGTTCATTATCACAACTTAGGCTGTATTCCTTTTACACCAGTTGCAAAGTGTACTGCAATCCACATACTGTACCTGTATTTTAGAGATCAACTGATTTTTCAGTTTTGCGGTCTGAATAATTTGGTGTATGGCATTGACACTGGTGCTGTTATAAGCCATTTTTAGATTTACACTGAACTTCAACCCTTGTAACATTTGATCCTGAAACATTTCTGAATGCAATTCAGAATTAGGGTCATTACGGGGTTGAAATGGTCATAATATCTAAATTTTTTTGAATGACAATCAATATTGACAGTACTCAAAGGCTCATATGAACACAAATATGACATCAAGAAATGTAATGCAACTCGCAACTTGTACATATGATGAATTCATACATATCAAGTCATGCTGAGTTTAAAAGCATCTATTCATTTGGAATATGGAGAAGCTGAGCAAGTCTTCATATTGGATTCCTTTTTTCAGACACAGTAATGGCAAAAACAGCTGCTGAAAAACAGAGAGCGTACAGGGCGAGAAGGGATGCTGATCCTGCACGCAGGGAAAAGTACCTCAGGACTGAGCGAGAGAGGTGGAGAAGAGATGTTGAGACAGGGAAAAAGAAGAGAATTGGTGACCTGTGTGAGAAGGCTCAGAGATGGAGGCGCAAGCAGTGGAGAGAAGCCAAAGAACGACAGAAGAGAAGGAAACCATTTTTCAAAATAATTGCTTCTCCTCCAGACAGTCCTGAACCCAGTCTGATGGCGTTATTGCAACCCTGAAGAAGACTGCAGAAAGACTGATAAGTCAGGGTCAGGACATCCCGGGTGCAACTCATCAGGGCCTTACACAGGCCAGTATAGCCTTAAAGCACTTGAGTCCATCAACACTGAGGCTCTATCAGGTGGTAATTCAGGCACCTAGTAAAATGACTTGTGACCAAGTCAATGAGCTGCACAATATTTCAGCTGTAACTGAAAGAGAGAGGAATGACACAGATTCTGGGTTATCCAGAAGTGAGTGGGAGATGTGATTATTAACCTTAACCTCCACTGAAACCTGTGACATCTTGACATTTAAATTCACAAAGATTTGTGGGCCATGCTAAATGAATATGTTACTATTTGTATTAGTATGTGTTCTGCTATGAGGTACTTTGTAATGAGTTGTCAAAATTTAAATAAATGAATGGATGAATGATTGAATCAATTCATGTATATTTGATTAACAGTAGCCACTTCAACCCTGCTATCATTTTCAACCCTGTTGAATTGCATTCAGCCCTGTTACTTTTTTTCCCCATCACTGTGTTTTTGTAATATTCTGTGTATTTAGAGCGTATCTGAAGTAATCAGTAAATTACAATATTTTATGCCTGGCAATGGCATTACTGAATATCTTTAGGATACTGAATCATGTGTTGAACTGTAACACGCATAACATGAAATAACTAATTTGGGCCTGAGGTGAAAAAATAATTCTTCTTGAGACCAGCAATGATATTTTCATGCAATAATGAATGTTTATTATTATTATTTAAATGTTTTATTTAAAAAGGTCAGGTACACAGGGCATCCATTTCTGAGAGTGCTTACTATTGTAAAACCTTGAAGTTACATTAAATTTTTCACAACACAGGCCAGATCTTGGAATACTTCGAAAAGCTCCATATATATATATATATATATATATATATATATATATATATATATATATATATATATATATAAACGGACAGTGAATGAGACAGATTTTCCTTTCTAATGAATATTCATGTTCAGATTTTGTCATAAAATACACATTTTGTTAGAATTAAAAAATAATTTATTTGAAGAAAAAACTTTTTTTCCCTTCGAGGCATGTTTTTTTACACATCGCAAGTCATTCAGTGAAGGGGAATCACAAGAGAAATACATCATCATGAACAGGTGAGTCTAACTGCTTTACTTGAACTTTAAAACTTTAAAGGTCAATGTTTATCACATTAAGACTTCTAATTACTGCACTGGCGTTCATGGTTTTAAGACCATTTGTTTTATTTCTGTACATTTTTAAACATTATGTCAGACAGAATAGTGTTTTTAAATGTATATTAATAGACTGTTTCAAGGTATATTAATATAGGTTTGGATAAGAATTTTTTACAAAAGGTAACAGGGCTGATGGTAACAGGGTTGATTTTTAGTTAGACAGGAAAAGGTCATAACACTAGGTGCATATTAGGAGAATTGAGCAATCAGTGTTTACTGTACAAAATGGTAACAGGGTTGAAAATTGGCCCTACTGAGAAGCATAAAAAGGTAAAGTTGTATTAAAAAGGAGTTTACTGCTTGAATGGATGTCACCATATAGACCAAATTCAATAATATAGCACGATTTTGGAGAATTATGATGTCAACAGGGTTGACATGTAACCTGAGGACACAATTTCAAACTAAATCGACAAATATATTAAGAATAAAGGCCTAATTCTAGCTTTTACTTGTTTATATTTGTTTTGAATTTAATGTGTGTATTTGCTAAGCAAAGGGAAGTTGGAAAGAAAGCTGGTGACTGAAAAAAAAGACATGAAGAACAGACAATAGTTTACATTTTTTTGTTGTTTACAAAAATGTAAATATTGGACACATTTAGTTTTTGAAGTTTGGGTCTGTTTTATTGTTACCTTGATTAAATGGTTCTACTGAAGTTGCTTTTTAACATGAATCTAAAAACAGCCAATATTATTTCTTCATGTGTGTTATTTTTTAAATGTTTACTGTTAGAAAACAAAGTTTTAATGCTTGTAAATTTGTTTTTACAGCTATGTCAGATGCGAGTCCAGGGAGTTTTGAAAATAATCAATGTACAGGTAAGTTTAATCCCTTCATTTACAATGCATTTACAAACTCATACATTTATAAATGTTTACTGTTAAGTGACAGTCACCTGTGGTATTGCAGCTGTAGAGAGGGCTATTCTCGAGTCGCAGGGAGAAATGGACTGGAAAATCAACCACCTGATTGCATTAGTTCAGTGTCTTGTGGGGAACAACAGCTTTGAACCCCCACTGCAGATGGAAGAAGAGGATTGTGTCTTGCCTCTGATGTCAATGGAGGATCTTGACCGGTTGGAGCAAAGACTTCTAGACAAAGGAATGATGCAAAAATTGGTAAGATTCTTTGGAATTATGTAAATAAAGCAGTGACCAAAATTTCTCTTTTTTTTGTGAATTTTTATTTACATGCTATATTCAATCTCTGTTTTAGGTGAACAGATTGTCTGTTAGTGGAGGTCAAACTATGAAAAAGACCATATGGAGAATTTGCAACAAGGTCTTTGCCCTCAACGTGGCCAAACAGCTCAATTGGTGCGGACGTGGAGACAAGCGTGGCATAAGAAAAACAAATATTGGAGCACTAATAATAGGCATGTCCAAAATTAATGGAATTGTTTTATGGATAAAAGTATCGTAGTGATATCATAATTGCATATCTCAGTCAATTCACATATGAATACATATGAATACAATTGCTCAAGAACTTGTTCCACTTGTGCTCACTAAAATTTTACAATTGCATACATGAACACAGTCAGATTTGTCTGTTCAGGTAAAGTTCAGTAATAAATGAAATAAAAATGTTTGTTTCTTGGTAAACTAATAACTTTTATCCATTTAACATGCAGCTGCTGCTATGAGGAACAGTGTCCTCCTGACTCCCACAGAAGCAGAGGCAGAGAAATGTATCAAAGATTACCTGCGTTTGGCCCCAGGAAGGACATCCTCCTAATCTTTTGTAAAAATGTCAGTTTTTTATACATTGCTTGTACAAAGAATTACTGTATTTCATACTGTTAAATAAATAATTGAATAACTACCTGATCTATTGTTCAGAAGTGAGTAGTTAATTAGTTTTTAAAGTGTCCACAGTCTGTCTTTTTTTTTTTTTTTAAATAGACATCAGGATTTTAAGTGAAGAATTTTAAAATTGGGTCCCACTTTATATTAGGTGGCCTTAACCACTATGTACTTATATTTAAATTAATCATTTGATACAATGCATTTATTGTGACATACGTTTTTACATTGTACTTATCTTTTAAAAAATATCTGCATGTAATTACATGTATAATTACACTGTTGACCCTTCCCTTACACCTTAACCCTCCCTTAAACCTACCCATACCACCAAACCTGTCCCTAACCTTACCCTTATCCCACCTCAATAGCAGCAAATGTGTTTTGCAAATATAGTATGAACACAGTAAGTACATTGTACTTACTTTTTGATGCAAGTACGTATATTCCTTGTAATCTTTCAATTATCATCATATAAAACCCCCTAAAAACTACATGTCATGTTACATAGTAAAACCAAATGCTTTCTAAAAATTGAGATATCTTGGCCTTTATGTACATGAAACTTGCTCAGCAGACATTGATAAGAAGATACTTGAGGTTAACAGTTATCAGGAAACTGACAGGATGTGATGTTGCAGTAAGCAGCCGAAACAGTTTTCAGGAGAGGAAAGAGCTGACTGTAACATTACAAACCATTGCTTTCACCACACATGTAGAAGCTGTGTAATACACAGAATCGTAACTGATTTGCTAGTTTGTGAGTTTCATATGAAAATCTTTAAAGTGATCTTTTGTGCACATGTGACATTGTATTAAAATGATCACTGCCTGTTTATTAATGTGTTATAATAAGCTAACGAAGGCTTCTGTAATATTTCACTGTGTGTATCATTAGGTTTGCGAGTGTGTGTATTTTTTTACTTTTTAGTTCTTAATCATATTAGTAGTTTTGAGATGGGCTTCAGTTGGCCTAGAACAAATATTGAGTACTAAATGCACATATTAACATCATATAAAACTATAAAGGTGTTTTAAACAATAACTTGCTAGCATGCTGCTATTGTTTGAAACAGTGGCTCAACATTTGGTGAGGTTAAAATATTTGTATTAATAAATTTAATCTCACCTCTCTGCCCATATTTAGATGACGACTCTCAGCTGTCTGTGGCAGGGGTCCAAAAGCAGGTGCGTCCGAGACGCAAGGACCTAAACCTGTATGAAGAGTACAAACGCAGCCGAACTCTGAGTCTGAGAGGTCGTAACACAAACCGAGGGTGTAGTACAAACCGACGGCGTGAGCTGGAGCAGACTCTACCACAGGCTTTACTTGCAGACCTGGTAAGAGAACGAAGAGAAAAGACTCGCCTTCGAGTGGCCCGCTGGCGTGCCAAACGCAAACTACAAGCCTGTTTGATGGCCTCGCAGGCTGCACAGTTTAACGGGGCTCCCGTGCAGGGCTCACCTGCCCAGCGGGGTGGCCTCATCTCCAACCGCAGGCGAGGTGGGGCGCCGGCGCAGCGCGGTGGGCTTGGATTGAGAAGGGGACTGTCTGAGAGTGGCACATATAACCTGCTGCTGCAGCTCGGACCCAGTCCTACCCAATCAGCACTGGTACACGGCATGAATGAGGGTATGATGCCGTCTGGCTCCTCAGCACTATCACAGAACAGAACTACTGCACCTAGAACAACTTACCAATGATGCAGTGTTTGTTTAGTGGTGGAAACTTGTGCTAAGTAATGGTGGAACTGGTTTGAAAAAGGTTGTCGTCAAATGTTGTTGTAACCTGCAAACAAAAACCCCATACTGATCTGTGCAAACCTCAATCATATACAGTCAAACCAAAATGACACCTTGAACATTTCATTCATGATTACAGTTTCCTCACTATAGTTTAAAAAAATGGTAATAAAATATGACAAGATCTCAGAGTTGTTTCAAACTGTGTCAGAAAAAAATGATCTTAATTATGTCAGATAACACTTAAGCAAAACATGGTCAGGTCAAAGTGTCTGAATCAATTTTACTGGTAGTCCACTGTATGAAGAATTTTTGGGTATAATATGTCACAGTTTACTTTATTTTGATATCCTCACTTACATTAATGAACTATAGTGTCCTGCACCCACTAGTAAAAATATATCAAAAATGATATCTAGTGTCTGAATAATTTTTGGTTTGACTGTAAATTCAACATGTTCATCTTTAAATTCAAACTTTGGCTTTGCAAACATAACCAAACAATTAAATGCTACATAATTAGATTATTACATTAAGCATTTAACAACTGTGACTGTTACAATAAAAACTAATACAATACATTCTACAAAAACTGCTGAATGAATGGAAAAGTACAAAGGTACAAAAAAGTACGAGTCCAAGGATACTGTGGTCATCAGTGAAGAAACTGCACTCTACTGCTCTCAATGTTCACATGAGTGTCCTAGTTATGCTGGCCCACTTATCTTGTTGAAATGTTTTTGACTATTTTTGACCACAGTGTTCAGGGTGTTTTTAAATAATAATCCATTCGTTAAAATATACACGTTCATCATTGTGGCCTAAATTTATCTATGACGGTTGTTGATCAGAAAATTTGGTATGCCAGTGCTTTCTAAATGAGCACACAGTGCAAATGTGCTGTATAAGCAGATTAGTGTGTTCGATTTGAGCAGGCAAACGTGGTTTAACAGACACTTGTGTAAAAAGTGGTGAATGCTGTTTATAGTTTCGGGAAATGAGTCTCTGTTTTGGTGGCTGATGTAATGGTATGTTTTGGTATGAAAAGGTATGGAATGTTTTACTGATAAAATGTCAAATATAGTTATCGTAATGGGGAAAACTGTAAAGCAAGAGCTGTATCAGATTTGGTATCGATTAATTTACAGCTATCTTAAGTTTTTTTTTTTTTTTATACCACAGTGTCTTACCAAAAAAAAAAAAAAAAAAAAAAAAAAGTGCAATAAGGCATTGTGACAGTTGCTTCCATAATTTAGGAGCTTTGGGGACCAATAGCCACATTACTACATTAACATTTCAAACTTGTTTTTGTCTTTGAATAAGAACTTTATAAAGCTTTTTTATTTATTGGAAAAGATTACCTTTAATTCAGTTTAATTGGTATTCTGAGAAGTGACATGGAATTTCAATCAGCTGAGAGAAAACACTGAAATCAATATAAGGCAATACACAATGTGTTTCACAAAGACTACCAAGATATTTATTTTAACCCTCACAAATTTATATGACATGGACCGATTGGGGTTACTCTCGCTTGTTTTATATAATTTACACAAATGTTCATTTTTTACTTGTTACTGTCATTTTGAATGTCACTACATAACCATTTCTCAAGTTTTAAAGCTCTACAGTAGAACATTTCATCTTTTTACACTAGGTAGGATGTGATTAAAATATGTTTCCTACAGTTTTCATGTGCTATGTTCAGTGTTATGCTGTTTAACGATTATTAAATGTTTAATGTTGTGTATGTTACATTTGTTGGTGCATATTAAATAAAATATAAGATCTTAAGATAATATAAGACTGTTCCTAAAATCAATCAAGTTATGCTCCTGAGCAAGTGTTTAAATGTGTGCTTCAAGATGGCAATGCATTAAAGCAACAAGAATTAAATTTGTGCTGCTCCATTGTTTCCAGTGACTTTATATGGGTGCTTAATTACCCATTGACTATCTTACTACTGATCGCCCCTGGTAGGGTGTAGAAGATAAGAACCAGGAACAAGGTCACGATCAACAGCACCAGTCCAGCAATGATGTATTTCTTGTAGTTCCCCCAGATCAGGTGAAAGAAGCACTTGAAAGGATTCATAAACCAGGAGAAGGATGTGTCTGGACGACTAGAGAAAAGAGATAATGAAATAATTAGAAATAATTCACATATACAGTACATACAGTAGAACTACCCACACAACCAAAAACCAAATTTCATTCAAATCAGTTTTTTCTTATTAAATAGGCCTATATATTCTTAAACTGATTGACAACTCTAGTAATCATGGGAATGAACCCTAGGTGTTAAGTCTATTACTCCCATTACTTTGGTTTCTCTAGAGGCTCTGGCTCTTTTCGTGCACGGCCCACTGGATTTTTCTCTGCCTCTTCAGCTGTCACGAGGTGGAACTCCGCTTCTACCTTCCCCTTATGGATGAAAAACAGTTTAAATGCTGTAATAGTTTTACTAGGTCACATGTTTGTGTACATGTAAATGGATGATTTAACATGCTTTAATTCATCTCTTATGTAATAGCAATGCATTAGTCAGTCAAAGTTTCGATTGTCCATGTGCTTGCAAACATGGAGCTACAGTTTAATTCACTTTTTATTTTCACTGAAATAATTTAATTCACACACTGTGAGTTCGCCAGCTTTAATGAAGGGCCACCAGCCTTTGGAGCGTTTCTGCTGAAAGATAGAGATGTTCTCTGTGGTTTCTGTCAGCATTTCTATCTTACAAGCTTTAGCTGATTTAGCTCCACGTGGAAACCCATGCAGGTCCAACTCCACTGAGCCTGAGAAAAACATAAAAATGACCTTAATTAAGTATTAACAAATATTGAGCCAAGTATTTTTTTTTTTTTTTTTTTAGGTATAATTTTGTGTTTCTGCTATTGTAAGATAGCAGTGCTCCTACAGCACTGGTTAAATCCCATCAGGAGAGACTACAGAGCAGTTCTAACAAGGATGTGATGCATATAAACAGATGTTAAAGCGTCATGAAACCCTGAACTAAATTTCCTGAGATTTTAACATTGTAATGTGTGTTGAACATGATAGAAGACAATGTTACCATCCGTTAGTTTTAATATCTAGGAGAAAACTAGTTAATTTTAGTTTTTTTTCAACCTCAAATTCATCTTCACATAAATTGTACTGTAGTACGGTGATGACTCAGCGGTGTCTCATAATTAATATTCATGAGACCGCATGTCCTTATCCTATTTGAAGACGTCTTGCTTAATTATTCACAAGAGCACACGTTGATTTACCATGACAGGTGCTTCAAACAGCGAGATCACATATAGTAAGTGAAAGATGCAGTAATGGGTCAAAATGAGTGTTTGTTTTTGCTTTGTAAGAGTTTCTGCGTCACATATGTTCTCTCAAAACCACATGTATATTGTGTTGCGTGTAATGGTAAATTGCAGAGTGCATTTGAGAGAGAGATTTCTTACCCAGGAAGTCATCAGAAGAAAGCCTCTCAAAGTCCCACACCTGCATAACAAGGACTGCAGGGATCTTCTGTTCAGTTTTGTCCAAAGAGTAGATGTTTTCTCGCTTTTGAACCACCACCACTTTCTCAGCTGGCAGGTAGTTAAAGGGGAACACAAAGCGCCAATTGAAGTTACCCTCTCCGGTCAGAGAATTGTAATGGACATCAGTTTCCTGGCCGTCATCTTCAAGACCCTTTAACCACCTCAAGAAAACATGAAATTCCCCAGAATTTACTGTTAATTCTGATGTTGCAGGAAAAATATTCTTAAATCATAATATTATGTATAACGAATATTAGAAAGCATTCATTTTTAGAAAACATATACAGTTCATCTGCAACAGTTCAGTATCTACACTAGAGTTCAAAAGTTTTGGGTCGGTAAAATTTAATATTTTTAAAAAAGTCTCATGTTCATCTGCCATTTTTTGATCAAAAATACAGTAAAACAGTAATATTACCATTTAAAATAGCTGTTTTCTAAATATTTTTAAAATGTAATTTATTCCTGTGATGTGATTACTTCAGTCTTCAGTGTCACATGATACTTCAGAAATCATTCTAATATGATGATTAGGTGCTTAAGAAACATTTCTTATTATTTTAAGTGTTGAAAACAGTTGTGCTGCTTAAAACGTATTGGCAATCGTGATATTTTTAGCGTTCTTTGATGAAGAGAAAGTTCAAAAGAAAAACATTTATTTGAAATAGAAATCTTTTGTAACATAATAAACGTCTTTATTGTCACTTAAGATCACTTTATTGCAGAATAAAAGTATTAATTTACTGACCCCAAACTTTTGAACAGTAGTGCATATTGAGAGACTTTTTCAATATATAAAGAATTAAGCATTTTCTATGATGATTGTAATCTACTAATGTTACCCTTTGACATAAATGTCACTTGACTGCTGTCCTGTAATGAAGTTGGTGTCCTCTAGTATTACATCTTCAGTGTTCCAGATAATGATTCTCAGTTCATACCTTTATTAGAAAACAAAAAACAAAACAATGATTGGACAAACCACTACTAACTTTACTGCACAACCCAGTAAAATGGTTTTGTGGATCTTCAGCTTACCCTTTGGGTTTGCGAGGGGAAATGTCCACAGGAGGGCCAGGATGAGGCAGATCCATTGGAAAAATGTCCACCCACATCTGCAGATGGCCCTGAGGAACATGCAAATGGACAATTATTACAATCACTCCACCAAATTAAATTACTTATATATGCATTCTAAATGTATATATAGTGCATTGAGGTTACAACACACATTACCTGGTCTATTCCTGGTTTGTCCTTGAGGTAGAGTGCGCGAGTTTCAATATGCTCTGGGACAAGTTTACAGGCCCCACTGGTCAACTCAGGCCACCTGTGCAGCACCTTTAGAGCCAAGTGCTCGTACGACTCCACCATCTGATCTGTGAAGCAGCAGCAAGCACATTGCTCCTTTGGTTGTTAATCAACATCATGATGTAAACCAAAAGAGTGACATACCTTCATCAGCAAATACAGTTTTCCCTGTGAAGACTTTGTTTCCTATGGTAATGCGTCCTGGAGAAAAGTGAGGGTTGTCCAGTCTGTTTTCTTTGCAAAGCTTAATCAACAGGTCCGCTGGTTTGATGCAGTCCCTCCATGCATTATAACCCTCACTAGGTGACATGAGATTGTCAATTGACGCATCAAGAATGGGCATCAAACTAACTTGAGAAGGCCGTAAATGTTACAATATAAATACTCACATGGCATATTCAGTAGGCAGACCACAGGTAGCTCGATGCCTGCTGTAAAAACGGTTCTCCAAATCGATGTGCGTTTCTCCAATCAAATCATCACCACCGACAGTATCATAGTCATAGATGAGAATAGTTAGCAGGGATTCCTTGGGGAAAGTGGCTTGAAATTCAAAGGATCTGAGCACGAGAAATAGATTGATAGAGAATGAAACTCAATGAAATGGGCAGTAGAATTTCAAAGTGAATTTCTCAATCATTGTGCTTGTTCACCTTCCAAACACTGGGTTGAGCTGCTTTGGGATGTAATTGACTCTGTCTTTGATCTCAGTTTTCCCAAGTTTCAGCACTATGTAAGGGTCTGCTTTGCCATCTGGATCCGCAGGGTGCAGGTTGAAGGCCTTAACATGCATAAGAGTGTCAAATGACTGTATAATCTGGTTGTCACCCCTGTTGAGCACCCCAAAGACCAGCAAAGCTTGTCACCAACATTTGTTAATGCTCATAAATCAAACACAACTTAAAAATTTGGGGTTGGTAAGATTTGTTTATGTTTTTGAAGGAACTCTCTTGTGCTCACCAAGGCTGCATTTATTTGATCAAATGCACAGTATCATTACATTTTTAAAAATACAAAAATATATATTTTTAAAATGTAATTTATTTCTGTAATGGCAAAGCAGCAGTTACAGAAGTTTTTAGTGTCACATGATCCTTCAGAAATCATTCTAATACGCTGATTTGGTGCTCAAGAAACATTTATTATTATTGTTGAAAATACTTTTTTTTTCAGGATTCTTTGATGAATAGAGTTTAAAACATCATTTATTTGAAATAGAAATTTTTGTAACATTATAAATGTATTTACTGTCATTTTTGGTCAATTTAATGCATCCTTCCAAAATAAAACTATTAATTGCTTTCAAAAAAAAAAGAAAAGTAAAAAAGAAAGAAAAGAAAACTCTTGAACGGTAGAGTAAAGCCCATACTGGTTGACCAGCATTAAAAGCTGAGTTGTTCTGGTCCACTATTCAAACCAGTAACAGACCTGAATTAATCCATTGTGAACCAGCATGGAAATCCATGCTGTGACGTTTTTGTCAGTGACACTAGATCCATTGAAATGCATGAACAAACGATAAGTAACAATTACCAAAAATCAACCAATAAGTATATCAGTTTGCATCAGTATTCCTGTATAAAAATATGAAAGGCACTTACTGCAACTATGTACACACGGATCAGGACGTCTACTGCGGTGTTTGGAGGAATACCCTGGTTTATTTTAAACTGCCCAGAATCCAAATATCCATCCTCTTCCTCATTGTCTGTTTCTGGCATCTTGTACAGACAGAACCTGCCCTGATGGAGCAATCAATTATGGGAATTCTGTGAACTGGATCTTAAAAAGCCTCCATGTATGTTATGGTTCTACATGCAAAACCAGTTTACCTTGAACTTCCCGACAAATCTCTCATCAGCAGAGCTGTCCTCCTCATTGGCCTTTCCTCGGTAGAGTTCAAAGGTTTTAACCCAGTCGTCAAAAGGCCCAAACTCTGCCTCCAGCTCTTTGTCATACACCTGGAGTGATTAAAAATTGAGTGCACATCTGTTTGATGAATAAATACAAATTTAATATATAGACAGTAATTGCATGTTTTACCTGTAATGTTGCAAGCCTGGGCTGTTCTATCACACTCTTGTAATTCACCTCTTTTTTCTTGTCTTTAAGACCTGATGCTAAAGATACCGCAGAAAATAACAGATCAGAATAACATGCACATAGTCTACCAGACTTTAAAGGTAAAGAGTTTTTAACAGATTAAAAGTAGATTAAAGAAGCAATTAAATATGTTTTTTTCCACTTTCACCAAAGAGCAGTTTAAGTGTCTTAAACACCCAAAACACACCAACCGGCTGACAACTTCCCAACGTACTGTCAATAACATGAAACATAGGTAGCACTAATGCTTTCATAAGCTGCAAAAATTAGTAAGCTGTTACACTGCCATTCAAACGTTTAGGGTCAGTATGACTTTTTTTTTTTTTTTTTAAGAAATGAATACCTTTTTTCAGCAAGGATGCATTAGATTGATCAAACGTGACAGTAAATACATTTATAATGTTTTTTTTTTTGTTTTTTTTTTTAAATAAATGCTGTTCTTTTGAACCTTCTATTCATCAAAGAATCCTGAATTAAATGTATCAGTTTCCAGAAAAACATTAAGCAGCACAACTGTTTTTAACACTGATGATAATACGAAATCAGCATATTAGAATGATTTCTATATTAGAAGAATTCATATTAGAAGGATCATGTGACACTGGAGACTGCAGTAATGATGCTGAAAATTCAGCTTTGATCACAGGAATAAATTACATTTTAAAATATATTAAAAGAGAAAACAGTTATTTTAAATACTTTAACAATATCTACTGTATTGTTGATACAAATGAACATACAAATTCAATTGATACAAATTCTTTCATTAACATTAAAAAATCGTAACGACCCGGCCCCAAACTTTTGAATGGTAGTGTATGTGCACAAAACCCCTAAAAAGGGGTGCAGATTTGGGCACACTGGGATTGCAAAATGTTGTGTGATCTCTTGTAAGCAGCATTTGCTGATGTTTTAAATGACTGTGTGGAAATTTAAATGTTCCATTCATATTTTTATGCTAATGCACAGCTTGCATAGGGAACAAAACATTCTGCAATCCTGTTGACCGCAGCAAAA
The DNA here is from genome assembly GCF_019924925.1 of Ctenopharyngodon idella. Lineage (NCBI taxonomy): Eukaryota > Metazoa > Chordata > Actinopteri > Cypriniformes > Xenocyprididae > Ctenopharyngodon > Ctenopharyngodon idella. The sequence goes on from NC_067228.1 coordinate 23,516,355, forward strand.
GAGGAGGGCCATGCAATGGGCAGTCTCCCAGTCATTCTTACCCAGATTGATCAATCCTTCGGAAATAATGTTCTCCAGAGGAGTTACTGAAATACATCATAATGTGGGAATGTTTGACTAAAGCTGGAGCATGATGTGACTACATGATCCAGAGGACAAGACTCAGATATCACTTACTATTTTCAAAGAGCAGTGGAAATGGATTGTTTTCTTTTTGCTTTGCCTAAGAAAGAAGTTGTGGTACAAAACAACTAGTTAGCAAAAAACAAGACAAATAAAACTATCTGCTGCTAACAAACAAGTTTAGAAGCGTACCTGTTGGACCTTCTGCATTGATGCATAGTATTTCGACCACCAATCGATGACGTTATCAGCAGACTCATCAGCCGTGGTGCGTTTCTTCCTTTTAGTAGATCTTCGTTTGCTCTTCTTCGACACCTGGCATTGACAAAGAGTTTTATAGCACATAGTGTGTGCATGCGTTTATATGCTTCTACTTGCACATATGTATTTCCATGAATCAGGGGCATAGATTAAACCGAAGGGAAAAGCTGGAAGTTCGAGTTACATATTTGGTAATATTCACAATCTGATGTTTTCTCAAAATGTTTAATTAATCCAACTAAGAACAAACCTTCTGGTCCTGGAAGTCTGGCTCAGTTTTGGGGGGAGACTGGATTATCTCCTCCTGCTCTATTTCAATGGCGATCTCCTCATTTGGCGGTGGCACAACACTTTGCTGCAGAGACAGCAGAGACACTACAGGCAAAAAACAAACCATACTTTTAACTAGATTTAGGCAATCATTTTTATTAACTGCTCAGATTCACTGAGGAATTTTATTATCAAGGTTTAGGGATTTAATAAAACAGACAGATGTGTTTGAGCAGATTTGGAACTAAGGTCCTGTTTCCACCTGGTATTACGATGCGTTTTGGTGGATCGGATCTCAAGCAGCCGAGGGAGACAAATTCCTGTTTACACCTGGTGTTTTACACCGTCTCTTTTGTCCACTTTTGACCACTTCTGTCCTGATTTCATCGAGGGGAGGGTCTATGGGCAGGTAAATGTATGGGCTTTTTCCAGATCTTTTGATCTAATTGAAGAAATAAGCTCACGCAGTTTACATACGAACGTGACAGGAGACGATGGAAAAACATAAGGAGAGCAGCAGCTTTCGTTTTTGCTCTGACAGCCGCAAGACCTTGCCGAATGCTGAGAGTCCATGTTAGAAATCAGAGGCCGTATTCACAAAACATTTTATCTTACCAATAAGAGTTCTCCTAAATAGCAGCAAAAGTTCTTAGCTAAGAGTTTTCTCTTAAAACCTTCTCACAAAACTGCTGAGACCAACTTTTACTAAGGAACAGAGAGAAGTCTAAAGCTAAGGGTAAGGGCGGGGTTGACCTCATTGCTAAGGATGATGTCAACATGCTTACTAACTATGACCACAGTGATTGGCTGATAGGGGAGGAGTCTTTGTCAGTGAATTAATCATAGAAATATCATGGTATCATGTTGCCATATTCAAATAAAGAAAGATTTTAAAATAAAAATGTTGCCATATTCAAATAAAGATTTTAAAATGTAGGCTAAGTGTCACTTATTAAACAAGTATATGTTCAGTTAATTGTCAGCCTTTTACATGTCTGCATCTCGAGAGATTGCAGAATTCAAGCGACAAATGATGTTTTATAAACAAAGCTTGAGAGGAGCACATTCAAATGGTCTATCTAATCAGCTGGAGAGGAGGCATATACACAGCAGACTCACTTAGTTAGCCTCCCCTCGGACAGCAAGCCAAATACGCTTATTTTTCTCTTTTACTCTATTCGATCATTTGTGAGTGTGAACTTGTGAAAACAACTGTCACAGGTAATTGGACATTATTTTCTTTTTTATTTATATATTTATTTATTTTCAAAGGTTTATTTTTGGCGTTTTTGCCTTTCTATTATGATAGGACAGTGACAGGAAGTGAAGTTGGAGAGAGAAAGGGGGGACGGGATCGGGAAAGGTCCATGAGCCAGAACTCAAGCTCTGATCACCCGAGCTGCCCACAAGGCTATCGACGCCGACGATAGGATTTTATTTTCAACTTGACCACAATGTTTTATTCTCCATCATTCAATACATTTTGCCTTTACATAAATTAACCTTTATGTTATGTCATCGCAGATTAAAATCTACAAATCAAAATATTTATTGCATTTATGATAAAAAGGCTCAGCACCCAAGGATCACCTATTTGCCTCAATGCATACAGTGTCTTTGGGTGGATTGCTGAGGCAGACTGCCGGCAACAACCATTTTAGGATTGTTCGTGATTTGGTCTTAGTGACTTAAGAGTCCTCTTGACTACTCCTAACTTTTCACAGATTTAGGAGCTAGTTTTAGCGCTAAAATGTTTTGTGAAATACTCTTAGAGCAAAAATTTAGGACTGACACGCCCATTATTTTTAAGAGTTTTCCCTAAATCGCCAAGTTAGGAGCTACTTTTAGCCTTAAGATGGTTTGTGAATACAGCCCCAGGAATGGCGAGAGAACATTGTGCATGGTACATTTTTCGTCTTCAAACCAAACTAGGGACTTCAGCCGACAAAGTTTAAATCCTGCCTGGCTAGCGTGCTTCCCATAATGTTTACGCATTAGTTCAGTAGGCGGAGAGTAGGCGCTCTTTTGTGGATGTTCAAACACATTCGACCTGAGCATCTACACTACAAAGCAATTCAGTCGAATGTGTTCAACCAATACCTCTGGAAGTGGTTGAAAGTGGACAAGTTTAAAAGGTTTTAGACCCCGTTTATACCTGTATTTAGCATTGTCCACTTGTGATTCAATCGACCAAAATGCATCTTAATACCAGGGGTAAACAGGGCCTAAATTCTGCAGGATTGAGCATCCCTGCCCGAGTTCAATATACCGTATTATATAATACATTACTGGGGGCTCTGGATCATAATATTTTCCCAAGACATTAAGTATTTGGTACAAGTTGTATAGGTTAGATCATGTTTGATTTTTTGTTGAAGAAATCTGATGAGACATTAATGCAGAACTGTGGTCTCTGTTTGACTGTTTATTTTTCATTTATTAGGGCTGTTATTGTGACTGTAACTGGGACGTGCGTTACCTGCTATGTTTCTGGGCTCCTGTTGGGGCTGTTGGATCGGTGAAGGGATGTGCTTGAATAACGCCAAGTTGTTGATCATATGACTACCCACAAGTGTGCTCCGTCCAAAGGCCCTCCAGTCTACAACGGTGATGGTAAGTGGAGGGAGGAGGTGTTCTTCTTCAGGCAGCTCCTATAGACAGACAACAGCAGCCAGAGACATGCTGAGATCAGCAGAACACCATCGATGAGATCAACAGCGATGAATCACATGAGCAAGGCCATGGGGACGACACCATATATGTCAACATTAAACACAGAACCCTGTTGTTGAAGCAGTTGACTAACCACATCAAAGGCATCCACAAGTATTGTGAAGTTCGGGTTTTTCTTGTAACTCTGTATCACTGAGGAGTTGACGCCTGCTCCTGCACACTTGATAAAAACTTGAGGCCGATCGACGGATAAGAGCTGAACTTTCTTCAGTTCTCTGAGGCCCCAGAACAAAACCTGCAGTGCACATAAATACAAACTCAACGATACTTGTATTCAAAGTACAAACAAAACTCAACAATACTTGTATTCAAAGTACAGACAAAACTTATAGTATACACTGAAAAAAACTACATTAACATTCTCAAAATGGAGAATGTGTGGTATGTTACACATACCAAAACTACAAATTGAGACCTCATACATAGACCACAGGACTATTTCCAACTATTATCATGCAGTTTTGTGTATGAGATATTGAGAGGCTTTTAAAAGATAAAAAAGGAAGTTTTAAAAGAGGAATTCACAACACTTTTGGGAAATGGTAGATGAGTCAAGATAAAGCAGTTTGATAACAGCAGAAAAAGCTCTGACTAAAAATGTTTCATAAGTAGATGTCAAAAGTTGACATGTGAAAGATATTTAGATTTACACAGTGCAGTGTACTGGTGGAAGTTAAACCTGAATTATTTAAATCTGTATGATATCTTCTTTATACATAAATAAATAAATAAATAAATAAATAAACATAAATAAACAAAATCAATAGTTCATAAATAATTTTCAAGAATAATGATGGGCTTAGAATTCAAATGACTAACAACCACCAATCTCTCTAAAAGAAATCACAAATAAAGCATTCATTATTAATGTATGAAATAAAATGGCTGCAAAAATACAAATCTCAAAATCTGTCTCACACTATGAAGATATATATAATGTTTCCAATTTACTGCTTGAAATCAATGCATTTTGACAGCTGTCAGTTAAACTAAAGAACAATGCAGTGTACTTTCATAAGAATTTCCTGTTGTTTTGCTTTTTTTTAGCGCTTTACATATAGACAGTAAGTTATAGATTGTGCACCTCAATTCTGTACTTGCACAGCACAGGCCGGATGTATGAAGGTACAGGGATAACCCCTCCATCTGGCTCATCTAAATCAGGGAGTGTGTGTTCTCCTGACTTTGAGATCTACAGCATCATGGGTAAGACAAACAGACACCATATTAGTTTCTGCATTAGATTATACAAATTTGTAAAGCACATACATAACTCATTATTTTAAGACTGGACCTGAATGAGTTCAAAGGCTCCCAGTATGTCTCCTCCTGACAGGCCGCCACAGAACAATGGACTGTACTTCAGCTGAGGAGGGGAGTATCGCTCCTCTGACAGTTTGACTACAGGAACAGCCACTGTCGACCCCAGGTACTCTGTACCCTGGAGCAAGCAAACAGGTCACAGCATTTAAGACAGACTGATAAATAATGCAAAAAAAAAAAAAAATACAAATAAAAATGTAGCTGCATATCAAACTTAATTCAATTACAGAACCATTAGAGAAGTACTACATTTGTGGTCTGTATACTTATGTGAATGTGCTTTCCTTACCACTGCATCATCATCATACACTTCAATCACAACTAGCGGGGGGTCCTGGACTATTTCATCAAGCCCTCCATACAGAGACACGTTATTTATCAGAATCAGCTGATTCCACGTGGGAGTCAGTGTTTGCTTGATGATCTGAAAAATTACAATTTGGACAAATATGAATAACCTTTTCACATTATAAGGTTATTTGCTTTGTGGCAATTTTATCTTTTGTGACTAATTATCCAGAATCAAAGAGTATTTCTGAAATAGGTGCTCTCACATTTCTATAAATTTTCTAAAATATTCTTTGACAACAGATTCACTGACTTAACTTAATTTACCTCAAAGACTTGCACTTTTTTTATAGAACCATAATATATATATATTTTACACACACATGCACACTATATTGCCAAAAGTTTTGGGACGCCTGCCTTTACGTGCACATGAACTTTAATGACATCCCATTCTTAATCTGTAGGGTTTAATATGGAGTTGGTCCACGCTTTGCAGCTATTACAGCTTTAACTCCTCTGAGATGGCTTTCCACAAGTTTTAGGAGTCTGTTTATAGGAATTTTTGACCATTCTTCTAGAAGCGCATTTGTGAGGTCAGGCACTGATGTTTGCAAGAAGGCCTGGCTCACAGTCTCCACTCTAATTCATCCCAAAGGTGTTGAGGTCAGGACTCTGTGCAGGCCAGTCAAGTTCCTCCACAACAAACTTACTCATCCATGTCTTTATGGACCTTGCTTTGTGCACTGGTGCGCAGTCATGTTGGAACAGGAAGGGGCCATCCACAAACTGTTCCCACAAAGTTGGGAGCATGAAATTGTCCAAAATGTCTTGGCATGCTGAAGCATTAAGAGTTCCTTTCACTGGAACTAAGGGGCCAAGCCCACCCCTGAAAAACAACCCCACACCATAATCCCCCCTCCACCAAACTTTACTCTTGGCACAATGCAGTCAGGCAAGTACCGTTCTCCTGGCAACCACCAAACCCAGACTCGACCATCAGATTGCCAGACAGAGAAGCATGATTCGTCACTCCAGAGAACACGTCTCCACTGCTCTAGAGTCCAGTGACGGCGTGCTTTACACCACTGCATCCGACGCTTTGCATTGCACTTGGTGATGTAAGGCTTGGATGCAGCTGCTCGGCCATGGAAACCCATTCCTTGAAGCTCTCTACACACTGTTCTTGAGCTAATCTGAAGGCCACACAAAGTTTGGAGGTCTGTAGCTACTGACTCTGCAGAAAGTTGGCGACTTCTGCGCACTGTGCGCCTCAGCATGCGCTGACCCCGCTCTGTGATTTTACATGGCCTACCACTTCATGGCCGAGTTGCTGTTGTTCCCAATTGCTTCCACTTTGTTATGATACCACTAACAGTTGACGTGGAATATTTTGTAGTGAGGAAATTTCACGAAAATACTCATTGCACAGGTGGCAACCTATCACGATACCACGCTTGAATTCACTGAGCTCCTGAGAGCGACCCATTCTTTCACAAATGTTTGTAGAAGCAGTCTGCATGCCTACAGTAGGTGCTTGATTTTATACACCTGTGGCCATGGAAGTGACTGGAACACCTGAATTCAATGATTTGGAGGGTGTCCCAATACTTTTGGCAATATAGTGTGTGTGTGTGTCTGTGTGTCTGTGTGTTATATATATATATATATATATATTATATATACACACACACACACACCTTATTCCTGACGAGCCTACTGTGTTTTGAATTATGGGTGGCACTACCAGTTCAGGGAACTTCTATTCAAAAAGACTGAAACGAATCATTTCAAATCATAAGGTTGTCCTACAAATAAAGCTTATCCATCAGTTTGACTGAATGAGTAGTCAATTTTCCTTTCATGTTTTATTTTCAGACATCATGAGAATAACGTAACTCTTGGTATTTTAACATGACATGTTATAACAAGAATATCTATGGAAAAAGCTCTTTTCAGTTGCTGCATTCTTTTCCTTATGATTATTTTCTTTTTTCCCTATTCCACAGTAATAGTATGAAAAAAAGGAAAACATATACTGCACATTTGTGGCCTGTTCTCCTGATTTAATTTGCAATATATCTCATTAATAATTCACTGGAATGCATGAAGAATCTCTTGTTTTTCTCCTCAAATCCTCACGTCTCTTTCCAGGTTTGTTTTTTCATAGGTAAATACAATTTATTATCTGTCAAAATGACGGAAATCACTTTGAAATGGTATCATGCAATGCTGAAGTTAATGAACATTCTTGATTTAGGCAACGTATGTTACATAATACAGATATATAACTACAGTGATATTTAACCCGTCCGTTATTGCTGTGGAAAGAATCACACTTTTGGGGTTACTCATGGTCTGCTGAAAGTACCTTACTGATGGATGCTTTTACACTGTTAAATGTCTTTTTAATGTTCGATGGTTGAAGGGCGAGTAGAACAATGTCATCTCATTGCACCCAGTTAAAACAAACGTATTATTGCATTCATAGAGCGAGCCTTTCACTGATTTTTTACAGCTTAAAAGGAAGTAAGGTGAATATATATTTACAGTAGGTACGGAAAGTATTCAGACCCCCTTAAATTTTTCACTCTTTGTTATATTGCAGTCATTTGCTAAAATCATTTAAGTTCATTTTTTTTCCTCATTAATGTACACACAGCACCCCATATTGACAGAAAAACACAGAATTGTTGACATTTTTGCAGATTTATTAAAAAAAAAAAACTGAAATATCACATGGTCCTAAGTATTCAGACCCTTTGCTGTGACACTCATATATTTAACTCAGGTGCTGTCCATTTCTTCTGATCATCCTTGAGATGGTTCTACACCTTCATTTGAGTCCAGCTGTGTTTGATTATACTGATTGGACTTGATTAGGAAAGCCACACACCTGTCTATATAAGACCTTACAGCTCACAGTGCATGTCAGAGCAAATGAGAATCATGAGGTCAAAGGAACTGCCTGAAGAGCTCAGAGACAGAATTGTGGCAAGGCACAGATCTGGCCAAGGTTACAAAAAAATTTCTGCTGCACTTAAGGTTCCTAAGAGCACAGTGGCCTCCATAATCCTTAATGGAAGACGTTTGGGACGACCAGAACCCTTCCTAGAGCTGGCCGTCCGGCCAAACTGAGCTATCGGGGGAGAAGAGCCTTGGTGAGAGAGGTAAAGAAGAACCCAAAGATCACTGTGGCTGAGCTCCAGAGATGCAGTCGGGAGATGGGAGAAAGTTGTAGAAAGTCAACCATCACTGCAGCCCTCCACTTAGGGGCTTTATGGCAGAGTGGCCCGATGGAAGCCTCTCCTCAGTGCAAGACACATGAAAAAACACCTGAAGGACTCCAAGATGGTGAGAAATAAGATTCTCTGGTCTGATGAGACCAAGATAGAACTTTTTGGCCTTAATTCTAAGCGGTATGTGTGAAGAAAACCAGGCACTGCTCATCACCTGTCCAATACAGTCCCAACAGTGAAGCATGGTGGTGGCAGCATCATGCTGTGGGGGTGTTTTTCAGCTGCAGGGACAGGACGACTGGTTGCAATCGAGGGAAAGATGAATGCGGCCAAGTACAGGGATATCCTGGACGAAAACCTTCTCCAGAGTGCTCAGGACCTCAGACTGGGCCGAAGGTTTACCTTCCAACAAGACAATGACCCTAAGCACACAGCTAAAATAACGAAGGAGTGGCTTCACAACAACTCTGTGACTGTTCTTGAATGGCCCAGCCAGAGCCCTGACTTAAACCCAATTGAGCATCTCTGGAGAGACCTAAAAATGGCTGTCCACCAACGTTTACCATCCAACCTGACAGAACTGGAGAGGATCTGCAAGGAGGAATGGCAGAGGATCCCCAAATCCAGGTGTGAAAAACTTGTTGCATCTTTCCCAAAAAGACTCATGGCTGTATTAGATTAAAAGGGTGCTTCTACTAAATACTGAGCAAAGGGTCTGAATACTTAGAACCATGTGATATTTCAGTTTTTCTTTTTTAATAAATCTGCAAAAATGTCAACAATTCTGTGTTTTTCTGTCAATATGGGGTGCTGTGTGTACATTAATGAGGAAAAAAAATGAACTTAAATGATTTTAGCAAATGGCTGCAATATAACAAAGAGTGAAAAATTTAAGGGGGTCTGAATACTTTCCGTACCCACTGTATATATATATATATATATATATATATATATATATTGCACTTCTGGTAAGATGTTAACTGCATTTCATTGAATCTTACTTGTACTGTGAATAATAAATCACATAAATTCATGCTTACACCAGTGCTTTGGCTATAGGACAGAAAAGACACCCAGGCAAAGGGGTCTGAGAGGCCAGTGTTGTCTGCTGCGATGAGACCACGAGCCTGGTACATATGAGCCCTCAGCTGGAACATGTGCTTCTCTGTGTACCAACAACAAACAGCAAGACAACATGCCAATCAGTATCTTACAGAGAAAAAGAAAGATAGACAAAGAAAAATAACTCATGCTAGCAATATAAGAGTGCTGAGCAAACTTGCCTGTGTAGAGTAAATACTCAGGAGGAGGGCCAGTCCTGTCCTCAGATGAGACGCCTTCCAGTTCAAAGCCTGATGGGAGATCATTCAACATGCAGGATGAATCTCTGCAAGTTCCCAGCCACAAGTACACATCAAGTTTAGCCTGGACGGTCCACCCCGGTCCACGCTTCCCTGGAGGCTGAAAGACACATTTTTATGAATATGTAATGAATGTTTCCTTTTAAAAGTTCGAAGTTAAATCCAGAGCTAAGCATTTGATATCAGAGTTCAAACCTTGAGGAACAGGGTCTTGATCTTCCCACAGTCTCTGCCTCTCTGCTCTGGGCTTTCAGAGAAGAGAAGGTGACGAGCAGGGATTCTGGCATACGCCAGACGCTTGTTATTACTGACCAGACACACAAACACATCTGGTAAAGTGTGCTGAGGCTGACAGGCGTAAGATGAAGAGGAATATTAGTAATGATGCAGACTTACACTATACATATGACAGTTCAAGGATTTGTATATAACACAATGACACAAAATAACAACCTCTTCGACCAGAAATCTCAGTTTCTTTTTAATTTTCTGGACTTCCAGCAGCATCTCTTTTACAGTCAAAGATCTCCTCTTGGGCTCAAGGAGTCCTCCTGCTACTTCAGTCATACTCTCCTGAAGAGCAGGAAATAAAATCAAAGATTGGCCAAATATACATACACTACCAGTCAAACATTTAAATACTTATTCTTGACAGAATTTATGTTCTCATGATCTTAAAAATCTTTTTAATTTAAAGGCATATACTTAAATGCTTGACATTTGTTTTGTAGACAAATTTAAAGTGCACTTACAAATGAATTTCATTACACATTTTTTTTTTTTTATTAAATTTTGGTGTTGAAATAAATTAGTTAGATAGTGGAGTAAAAGCAGTGATGCACAATAATTCACAGTCATACAGGAATAATACAAAACAAGAGAGCTCTTCTGTAGTTTTACAAATAGAGGTCTCTAGAAAACAGCTTATGAGAGCATGCATAAACAACACCCACCAGCTCCTGTTTGCACAGTGTCAGCCTCTTTTTGTCCAGTAAGGTCAAGTTGCTTCCCTTCACCTTTTTTTCAGCAAAAGCAATAAACTCTCTGCAATAAACATACCGTTACATTCAGCATAAACAATAAGGATACAGTTGTAGAATTTCATTAATGTGTGGACATTAAGAAGGAAGAAAGAAATCATTTATAAAGGGATAGTTCACACAAAAATTAAAAGTCTGTCATTATTCATTCACCCTTATGTTGTTCCAAACATGAGTGTCTTTCTTTCTGCTGTGGACGACAAAAGAATAATGTTTCCAACTGTTTTTGTCCATACAATGAAAGTCAGTGGGGTCCAAAACAACATTAGACTACACTGACTTTCATTGTATGGACCAAAAAAAAAAGAAAGAACCACAGAAGAAAGAAAGTTATACAGGTTTGGAACGACATGAGGGTGAGTAAATGACAGAATTCACATTTTTGGGGTTTATAGGGCTCATGAACAGTATTTTTTTTATTATCTGGTAAAATAAAGCACTTTGTTAACTTTCAAAACGCAGCACTTCCTCCACCTAAACTGACACAACAGTGACACCTACTGGGTGTTAAGAAACTTGGATCACTATCACATCATAAGGTGCAATGCTGGAACTTTAGTAACATTTTAAGGAACCTCAGGTGACCATAATTATAATAATAATAAATTTAAACTCTTTGAGGCCTACTAAATGTAAAGGTTTTGCTTTTGTTCTGGTATCACTGAATATCTCCCTTAATTCCCTTAGGGTTTTTAGACCTACCTGGCATCTCTTCTAAATTCCCGAAGAACATGATGCATAAGAGACCATGCCTCTGGAGACAACATTTTATCCAATTCTGCCACCTTAGCGATTCCCTCCTCCTGACAAACATTAATTGAAAATAACCACATGAACTACAAGCTGATCACACGATAATGTAATAAAACAGTCTTGTGTTGAAGGCTCACATACAAACATCAGGGCGATTGTGTCCAGCATGTTGGCGTGATGGAGTCGGTAAACTCGATCCTCCCAGCTGCCATAAACATACACACAGGGCTTTTGCGCTGTGATGGGTAAGTGCATGTAGTGCCTGCACAAAACAAGATTATGGGTCCAGGTTTGCTCATGAATAAAGTATTCCCCATTATTTAATGAAGGTATAAACTTTTTAGTGTTGTTTGATCTGAGCACCTCTGTGCATCTCCGAAAAGAGGTCTCTCTGGTATTGTAGTAGATTTGCACGTCATTGTTGCTGTGGTGTCCAGAAGAGGAGTGGTAAGGGACACATCTTCAAGCTTTTTCTTTGAAGGAGGCGGTGCAACACCATCAATTAAATTCCCAAAGTTACCTGAAAAAAACAAGTACACATTTAAAGGGGTCATATGCTATCATAATATAGTTAGTTCTTCAGGTGTTACGTAAAAATGACTTCTCAAAATATTAAATGTATTTTCATGTATATGCTCATATAACAATATCATAATTTTGACATAATCTGTTAAAATTACATCAAGTACATTCAGTGTTGGGTTTAATGTATTACTAAGTAATCCATTACTGTAATTTAATTACTTTCCCTTGAAAAAGTAAAGTAAGGGATTGCTCTCAACTTTTCTGTAATTTAAGTACAGTTACCTCTGATGTAATTGCATGAAAAACTGTATAGACTAGAAGAATTCTATATAAAACAATTTTTAATTTTTTAATGTAACATCAAAATTTTATGTTAAAATGTATGTTTTTAATGTAACCTTGTCCCTTTAATAAGTTTGGTCAGTTCAAGAATAAATTATGCAATTTAATATTATTTATTTGAAAGAAATAAAAGAGCAGTTTCATGTCTATTCTTGAATTGTTCGACTGGTCGAGGTTGATATGGGATTTACAAATTAATTAGTAATAAGTAATGCAATACTTTTTAGAGAGAGTAATTAGTACAGTAATCTAATTACACTGTTGAAGATGTAATTAGTAGCTAATAATTAATTTGTTTAGAGTAACTTACCCAACACTGAGCACATTATAGTTACTTTTATTTTTAAGTAATTTAACTGCAAAAAAAATATTTATCTGTGACCGACATATTGTGTGCGATCAGGTTACCACATGATTTACAATTGACAGTCAAAAAGAGCTGGAACCATCAAGTTCTGTTCAACCCTGTAACCAAGGTTATTATTAACTATCTTCTTCAGACAATCACAATCGTATATCCTTAATCCTCCGAGGTTTATAATGGCTATAACGCATACTACGTCATGGCATTGTGTACTACGTCGTGGAAGTTTACGCTTTTTGGACGTACGTTGAATGCGTATGGCTGTCGTGCCGGAAGCTTGTTATTTTACTTTCTAAACTTTTCAACTCACTTCAGAAGGCCTTTATTAACCACCTGGAGTCGTATGGATTATTTTTTTTAATGGATGATGCAATTTTTTTGTCTTCAAAATTTGGGCAGCCATTCACAACCATTATAATCCTTGGAGGACTAAGGATATTTTTAAATATATCTCCGATCATGATCTGTTCATCTGAAAGAAGATAGTCATACACACCTAGGATGGCTTGAGGGTGAGTAGTAAATCATGGAATAATTTTCATTTTTGGGTGAACTATCCCTTTAATGAAAAAAAAAAAAAAAATTGCTTAAGATTATAAGCAAACTCCTAACTTCTTTACTTTTTCTGGTCATGGTTATAATAAGAGTTTCAGACCCTATTTCGAACTTATTTGTCGAAAGTGCCTTTTATGTTGTTGAATGTAAATTCTGTCACGTTTACCAATGGTGAACTCAAGGCTGATAGGTCTATCACCGATTCTTCTGTCAATCATGGAAGCCTCGAACACACAGCCAAAGAGCAGGAAGGTTTCCTTGTCTCCATCATTGATCTAAATTTAAGTTAAACAATGACTTGGGTAGCTTAAATATAATGGAAATGTATGTAGAAAGGATGGAAAAAAACTGACAGATTAAAGAATGGAGTAAAAAGGAGAGCGACTGCTGCAAACACCTTCTGTGTGGGCTCCACTGGCATCACCTCAGGTCCTATAGTCTTGGACTTCTCCTCCTCACCTCCAGCTCCTGTCCCAGTTTTGGGATCTTTCCCCGCTGCTTTCCCTCCCTTGGTATCTTTCAGACTGATCTTTGAAAGCAGGGATTTAGATTCAGCACCTCCAGACAGGATTTCCACACCCAGTTCTATGTAAACCCTGCCTCTGTAGGACACCCCCTCTCCAACACCCTCGTTCAGCTCCTGGCTGTCGTCCACCAGTGTGGAATTACGAAGTGAGCCGTAGAGGTTGATCCATGCTGGTCCGAATGTGGGCAGGAAACCTTGAGAAGAGCAATGAATGATGAAAGAATATGGTAACTAACTACAATCATTTGTTTGCAGATGCCACTGGGTTTGATAATTTGTATATTGTTTTCTAATACAATAACATTCAGACATTTTTAAATGTGACCAAGGTGTCCAAATACTTTTGTGGCCACTTGGCCTATAATTCAAAACTACTATTTTTTTAACAAAGTAATGAAATGGCAAACCGTTGTCTCCATCATTGTCGTTTGAGATGGTGTGTAGATCAATGTAATGAGTCCCAATGGCCACATCATTCATGCTTCCCTCATCCAGAACCCGAATTTTCAGTCTTTGACACAGTGGAGGAAACATCTCCTTAAACACCACCTGCTCGTTCCATACTGGTTCTGCTGTGCTCTTCTGAGTAGACGTCCTGCCCTTTCAATCAAGAAAGAAAACGAGTGTCAGAAAGAGATTTCGGAAGAATCTTACATAGCTTTTGCTATAACCACACTTACCCAGGGGATGTAATACTGAAAAAATAACAACCAACCAACCAAATAAACAAACAAACAAACAAAAACCAACAGATCACGTTCTTTCATTAAAAAGCGTGCGACGCCGCACATCAAACGACAAAGAACACAGCGCTCAAGACGCATGACATTTAAACCTTTTATACTTACTTGACATAGCGTCTAATTCCGAAAAAGAACCGACTTGGACTACATAAGAACTATTTATATATTTATAAGTCATTTATGTGTTATATTTTTCTTTTTGTCCTGCTCAAAATGAACTGTTGTTGTATAGAAGAAGATAGGCTACGTAACGATTCCTGATTTTTTGTGGCCTAGGCCTATACAGGTTTGTAACGGCATGAGGACAGTGTAGGCTACTGTTAGCTAAAACTATTTGAGATAACAAAGAAATAAACCTGAAATAAAATAAAAAGGCTATAAACAGGCTACTAATGAAAAACTTCAACTTAAAAAAACAACTTAAACTAGAGTTAGAAATGTTGTCTTGGCAACTAACTGATATAAATACGTTTAAACTGAAGGTCTATAATTACAAAAAAGGAAAAATTCATCTATATAGAAATTTTAAATAAAAATAAAACGAATAGAAAAAATGACAACAATACATAAAATGACTAAAATCATTAAAACTAAAATGAAAATATTTTTGATGAACTACCCCTTTAATTGTGTTTAAAAGCACTGGATTGTGCGCTTACAACTTGACCGAAGAATGACACCTCTACGTAAGGATCTATGAGGGCTGTCGTGTCTCCAACAAAGGCTTTGGTCACATTGGCCATAATACTGGAGTTTATTCTGGGAAGACCTTCTGCTCGGTACACTATCACGTAAAACCGAGCCCATGGCCGTTCAGGGCTTAAGCCTTCAGGAAGCAGGAGGTGCCTGGGGTAGGACAAACATTTTTAACATCATGAGATACATTAGGCACATTCAACATCCAGTCATTATTATGCAATAAAAAAAACGATATCTTACTTATCTATCTGTTCCTCTGCATCACTGAACTTCTGGGACGGTAGTGCAACATCTCCCTTTCCTGACACGCTGATATCACACTTTAAGTGCCCTTTCACCCCTGTGCGGATGTCAGCGGGGTCTGTGAGCGTGGCCCACTTATTGATGAACCGATGGCCTTACACAACAAGAGCAAGATTTATTGTTTTATAAGCAGAGTCACCAATAATCCAAATCTGAGACCAGATTCATGAACTTCACTATCTAAAGAAAAGGTGCAAGAAGCTGCAAACCAAGCATTTACCAGGTTGGGAGTAAACCGTCCCGACATCAATCTTGAACATTCCCACACAGAAGCTCTTCATGATCTTTGAGTGCATAACCTTTGAGAGAAGCACACTGTGAGCTCTGCCAGCTTATGTCAAGAAAACCATTTTGTTTACACATGTACTTACAGAAAGTTTGATGACTTTGTCAAAAAAGATGTCTTGATTGCAAAAGAAGTCAAACACAAAATACTGTTGGGCATAAGACAATTGTTATTCAAATTCTTGCCATTAATGCCATTATTTCAGAGAGTGTCCAGTTGGACAGTATGATCACCTCATTGTAAAAGGGAGCATTGGTTCCTTCTTTCACAGACGTCTGCTTTTTCTCATCTCCAATTTCAATCACGACACTAGGATCTATATTATCCCCGATCAGCTGCCTAGCCTCTGTTATATTGATGGAGATCTTAGGAAGAACATAACATTTTTCGGCAATCTTTCATTATTAAGAGTAACAATTTTACCATTTAAAAAACAAATCAAGAAAGGTTGTGTTCAAACTGCAACTTTTACTAAAATTATACTGAATTTTACCTGGAAATGTTGTGGTTTGCTTTCAGCTTCCAAGATCCTGGCCACAGGTTTACATCTTTTAAGTACAAAAATGAATGAAATGAAGATGTCATACATAAACTACAAGAATGAACACTTTACACTGTGCAAAGATTGGAGAGGAAAATAAGAAGTGCCTCTTAGTATTAGCAATCTGTCTGAAGGAAACGTGTGCCGAGGTGGACTCTTCAGCGGGTACAGGCTGTGGTACGTCTACCACGACTGGATCGCCAGGAATAGTTTCAGACTCAGCCTCTAAAATATAAAGATTAAACCAGCTCAGTCAGAATTGTTTTACAAGCATTTTAAACCTTCTGTAGTAGATCAGGATCAGCTGTTATATGTCTGAATTAATGGATTTAAATGTGATTTGAATTCTGTGTCAACAAAACCATGCAGTTAATCCTCATGAAATGTTCTACATCTTTACTTGCATAACGTCGTGTTTGCTTTCATGGCCTTACCTAGAGCACCTTTGTTTGCAATTATAACACCCTTGTTTCCTTTCCTTTGTTTTTTCTTCCCTTTTATTCCAAATTTTTTGCTGCAAAAACACAATGGAATATCAGACCGTTATAAAGCACTCCTCCCAGTCTAACCATATATACTTTTTTTTTTGCCCATTTATGTGACACTGGACCACAAAACCAGTCATAAGTTGCACAGGTATATTTGTAGCAATAGCCAACAATACATTGTATGGGTCAAAATTATCGATTTTTCTTTTATGCCAAAAATCATTAGGATATTAAGATCATGTTCCATGAAGATATTTTGCAAATTTCCTACCGTAAATATATCAAAAATGTTTGGATATGCATTGATATGGACTTCTTTTGGGCAACTTTAAAGGCGATTTTCTCAATATTTAGATTTTTTTTGCATCCTCAGATTCCAGATTTTCAAATAGCTGTATCTCGGCCAAATATTGTCCTATCCTAACAAACCATACATCAATGGAAAACTTATTTATTCAGATTTTAGATATATTAAAAAAATTTTTTAAAAAAATTGACCCTTATGACTGCTTTTGTGGTCCAGGGTCACATTTGTCTCTCTTTCATGCATTTTCCTTATAATAATGAGCCCTATAGTTAAAGGGGTAGTTCACCCAAAAATGAAGAATGTCAGTAACCAAACAGATCTCACCCCCAATTGACTACCATAGTATTTATTTTTCCTACTTTGATAGTAAATGGGGGGCGAGATCTGTTTGGTTACTGACATTCTTCCAAATATCTTCCTTTGTGTTCAACAGAAGAAAGAAATTCATACAGGTTTGGAACAACTTAAGGGTGAGTAAATGATGACAGAATTGTCATTTTTGGGTGAACTATCCCTTTAAGAATTGGAACTAGGAATAGAAAGGTTGGAAAGTTTGCAGCTGAAACTAGAGCTGTCACCATTGGGCCTGTGAGTAAGTTAACTCTAAATTTGTAAGTAGGCCTATTTTATATGTTGTTTTGGATAGAAGCATTTGCTAAATGACTATTTATTAGACATCAAGGTTTCTCCATTTCTGTCACATGATGGAGTTTGGGCTTCTTGTCACTGTCGCCTTTGGCTTGCTTAGTTGGGGATACTTCATTTGTAACAATATTACTGATTTAACTGCACTCACACTATTGGACGAGAACAAAACTTGAACCGAATTAAGCTGAATAGTGACACTATTGTCTTCTGCTTTATAGCTGAATCAGTTTTTTTTTTTTTTTTTTTTTTTCTAAAACTGATTTATTTCGCAACATCGAAACTATTATTGAACAAAACCGAATCAGTATTTTATTTTAATCAGTATTACTCAAGCTGAATAAAGGCACTATTGTCGTCAGTAGAGCTGCTTATAGCTGCATTAAAGGATTAGTCCACTTTCAAATAAAAATTTCCTGATAATTTACTCACCCCCATGTCATCCAAGATGTCCATGTTCTTCTTTCTTCAGTCGAAAAGAAATTAAGGTTTTTGATGAAAACACTCCAGGATTATTCTCCTTATAGTGGACTTCAATGGTCTCCAAACGGTTGAAGGTCAAAATTATAGTTTCAGTGCAGCTTCAAAGGGCTTTAAACGATACCAGACGAGGAATAAGGGTCTTATCTAGCGAAACGATCGGTCATTTTCTAAAAAACAAAAAATCAAAATGCTTTATAGGCACAAATGATCGCATCACAAGTGCTTCCACCAGAACGCGATTCCGTATTCTTCAAAAAGCTTACGCTAAATTTCCTACGCTTTCCCTATTCAACTTACGGAACGAACGCGGCGCCAGTTCCGTTTTTTCCGTAAGTTGAATACGGAAGGTGTAGGACATTTAGCGTAAGCTTTTTGAAGATTACGGAATCGCGTTCTGGTGGAAGCACTTGTGATGCGATCATTTGTGCCTACAAAGCATATACATTTTGATTTTTTTTTTTTTTTAGAAAATGACCTATCGTTTCGCTAGATAAGACCCTTATTCCTGTTCTGGTATCGTTTAAAGTCATTTGAAGCTGCACTAAAACTGTAATTTTGACCTTCAACCGTTTGGAGACCATTGAAGTCCACTATAAGTAGAATAATCCTGGAATGTTTTCATTAAAAACCTTAATTTCTTTTCGACTGAAGAAAGAAGGACATGGACATCTTGGATGACATGGGGGTGAGTAAATTATCAGGACATTTTTTATTTGAAAGTGAACTATTCCTTTAAACATATTTCATAATGAATGAACTTTACAGTTATTGAAGTTAACAAAATAATCACTGAACTGAATTGAGCTGAATAATGACAGAATTATCTTGCTACAGCTGCTTTACAGCAGAATTTGTCTCATATTTGATGAAGTTTGCATTATTAATTCTATTACTTTCCTGTTTATTATTGTGAAGCTGCTTTGAAAATTTCTATTATGTAAAGTGCTATAAAAATAAAGGTGACTTGAGTTGGCATGAAACTACTATTTAGTTTGTAATGCAATCTGTACTATTCAGAGAACCAATAAACACCTTTTTGAAAAAAGCGCTCCTAAGAGAGCTTACCCATGAGGTGCATCGCTGTCTTTATCTCGGTCCATTCTTTCAGGAAGAGTTCATTCAAGGGAAAATATCCAGCTCAGAAACTGTGACCGTAACCCACTCCATCCAGTGAGACAGTGAGTGCACTTCCTCCCCAGACGTCTGTTTGACTTTCTGTTGCTGAACTATTGCATTACAAACAAGGGTGGAAGACTGTGGCATGTGTGTTTTTAGGAAACTCAGAGGCCATACAGCATTTCAAATTTCAGAATTAAATGATTGTCAATACACCAAACACTTTGCAAATAAAGATTTAAATGTTGTATTGTAGTGTTTAACATTTTAAATGTATAGTATTACAGTAAAAAAAAGAAAAGAAAAGAAGTGTGTATTTAAACATTCTCCCTTATCAGAATGAAAATAACACTGAAGCCATAAAACAACATTTGGCACATGGAAGTCGATCGTCTCCATCTGTACTTTGGTGGTGCCACTTTACAGTAAGCTTCTATACATCAGTTAATACATATATCATGAGCTAAAGAAAATCAGCCAGTTTGACAGCATTTATTAATCTTTGGTTAATGTTAATTTATGTGAAACATAAAGTTGTGCATTGATGGGATAGTTCACCCTAAAATGAAAATTCTGTCATCATTTACTCACCCTCAAGTTGTTCCAAACCTGTATGAGTTTATTCTGTTGAACACAAAAGAAGATATTTTGAAGAATTTTGGTAACCAGACAGTTGATGGGCCCCATTGACTTTCATATTATTTTTTTTTTCTCCATACTATGGGGAAGTCAACGGGTCCATCAACTGTTTGGTTACCCATCTACTTCAAAATATCTTTTGTGTTCAGCAGAAGAAAGAAACTCATACAGGTTTAGAACAACTTGAGGGTGAGTAAATGACAGAATTTTAATTTTTGGGTGAACCTTTAATGTTGCACATGTATTACTACAAGAATAGAAATGAACAAAGATTAAGTTTTATTAGTAGCCTACATTGTTACAGTCAGTTCATGTTAACTATTAACTTACGTAACGTTAACAAACAATAAAGTGTTTAGTTTAATTTAGTTTGAACAGCATTTACTTTAAGTGGCAATGTTTTAAGACATTAGTCATTGAAGTAGTTATAATAATTTATGTGACTTAAAACATTAGTTAGCAATTAAGATATTTAATGACAAAGGTG
The DNA here is from genome assembly GCF_019924925.1 of Ctenopharyngodon idella. Taxonomy (NCBI): domain Eukaryota; kingdom Metazoa; phylum Chordata; class Actinopteri; order Cypriniformes; family Xenocyprididae; genus Ctenopharyngodon; species Ctenopharyngodon idella. The sequence continues at coordinate 23,536,795 of NC_067228.1, forward strand.
CTAGCTATATACTGAAATAAATGTAAGTGTTCAAACTGGTCTGAAACACAATTGATGCAAATTAGGTTGTTAAACTACATAGCAAGTTCTAAGTACTCAACATGACACTGTTTGCTGACAGTGAAAAGCAGGATGTACAAGGATCCACCTCTGGTAAATATATGCACCAACTCAAACATTTGCCATTACAAGGCTGGTTTATTTATTTTATTGTATTAAAACATTATAAAAATAAAATATTGCAAATAACATTTTACATATTATAGACATATTATAATATTTATACATTATTGGCCTTTGATGCAGTTCAGAAACACTGTTGTAATTTGAAGAATATAACTTTATAATGGCTTTATTCTGTAAGGCAGTTTTATCACTTGCAGCAAATCTGTTTGATTTGTTTCCATGCTGTAGAGCAGTGGCTTCTAAAAGCCTTAAAGGATTAGTTCACTTTAAAATGAAAATTCCCCAAGCTTTACTCACCCTAAAGCCATCCTAGGTGTAAATGACTTTCTTCTTTCTGATGAACACAATTGTAGTTATATTAATAAATCTCCTGACGCATCCAAGGTTTATAATGGCAGTAAACGGGATCAACGAGTATGAAGCTCAAGAAAGTGCCTCCATCCATCATAAACGTACTCCACACGGCTCCAGTGGGTTAATAAAGGCCTTCTGAAGCGAAGTGATGCGTTTGTGTAAGAAAAATATCCATATTTAACAAGTTATAAAGTAAAATATCTAGCTTCTGCCAGACCACCTTCCATATTCAACTTACGAAAAAAGACCTCTCGCAGTTCAAAATGCTTACACTATGCCCTATTCATTTTTCGTAAGTTGAATACTTTCTTCAGCTCATACTTGTTGTTTCCGCTCACTGCCTTTATAAAGCTTTGATGTGTCAGGATATTTATTAATATAACTCTGATTGTGTTCATCAGAAAGAAGAAATTCATATACACCTGGGATGGCTTGAAGGAGAGTAAATCTTGGGGCAATTTTCATTTTAAAGTAAACTAATCCTCTAACTTGCCTCAAGTTAAAATATGTTCTTATTAATTAGTGGGTCACACTTTATATTAAGCGTCTTTATGTAGTAAGATTTAAAGGGGGGATATAATGCTATTTCATGTATTCCGACTTATTTACACTGTTAAAGAGTTGCATTCTCATGTTAAACATGGCCAAAGTTTCAAAACACGAGTTGGGCGTATGACGAAGTATTTCTGTGCCAAAAATACTCTTCCAAATCCTCATAAACTTCGCTGTCTTTTTTTCCGAGTATGGGGCTGTGTGACGTCATATAGGTCGGAATTCCTTTTACGGGCACTTCTCCCGGAAGAGCGCACGCGCACACGTCGGCTGCGTCTGAAAAGTGGAAAATGCTGCCTTCAGAGGACACATTTCAAGGTAGGAAGGCAGCAAGGCACGTCCTAATCCAATGTTAGCTTCACTTTCTGTCTCCTGAGACTCCTTCATCTGATCGATTTTTGAAGGCTGCATAGATGTATCCTTCGCTGCCTTTGATATTCCATTCTGTGACAGTTGAGCTAGAAAAATAAAGATGGCGTCCGAAAGTTGCGTTTGCTGGTCAGTTTGTGTGTAAATGTATGTTTTTGACCAACATTTTCCACTTTTGATGTCATTTCTAGCAAGAAATTACTATTATTACTACTACTATTACTATTACTGTAGTAATTAAATATTAAATCAGTTTGGTGAGGTGCCTTCATGCACAAATGCTGCCTTACAAGTCATTGCCTGTTAGGGCAGCGAGGCAACAAGTCAGCTGCCTAGGTTTTCGATTGCAGCCCTCGACCAGAGCGAGAGAGCAAAAGCACGCCCATCAACGCGCGTTCAGATTTACGGAAGTCGTCGGCAGTGCTGCACAGGTCACAGGACTCTCGATATTTGTTATTAAAATAACCATAGAAACTGATAGTTGCAATCACTTTTTTATTGGTTAAAATGAATGGAGAATATCTCGTGTTTTTCCGTGGCTGCTCGAGCCCTCAGGATCGGCGCTTATGGTTTCATAAACAAGGCCCAGTTCTTCGCTGGATTTACAGTTCGTTTGAAACTAAAAGATGGAGCGGTCACAGCGATAATGATCCCGGTCATGAGTCGGAACTGCAGGTGTTGAGTAAAACGGCTTTAAATGTCTGTTTTGTTGGCAATAGGAACCGAAGTGCATATAATGTAAACAACACGAACGTAGTGAATTCATAAATTCATTATTCATCATTCACGATATGCTATATTCATTATAGTGATTCAAAAGTTATCCAGGGATAATACGATGGTGTATTGTGTGTGTTTAAATACATTTGTTTAGCTGACCATTGATAGCTTGCAGACGATTGCTACGCAAAAGCTGCGCATGCTCATCACTCTTTAGCTCCGCTCACACGGCACGCCTCCAGGAGCTCGGCTGTTTTCGGAAAGACACGGTACAGTGTATGTATCTTTTATAAATATGATAAAACTAAGACTTTTTGGAGATATGAAGGATGCTATACTACTCTATAGGTACTCAAGATTAACATGGGATTGGCAGAAACTGTGTGTGACTGTCCCTAACCTTACCTGTATCCCACCTCAATAGCTGCAAAAGTGTTCTGCAATAAAACAAACACAGTAAGTACACTGTACCTAACAATTATTTTTTTCTGTAAAGGACCTTGGTGTCTTTAAATATGATGATCACAAAGATGGTGGAGGGTGTCTACATCCAGAGGAGGAAAATATCTTACTTTAGCCACCTTGGTGCATCTGGAACTAAGAATCATAGATTCAACGCAGTCAAAGCCATTTTGAGCAAATCTTTCACCCAGACAACTTTGTCTTTAACAAAATAATATCAAAGTATAATCACTATATATTAAACATGTTGTATGTGGTAGAAAAAAGAGCAATTGTGCAATATAACACTGTAAATCCACTATGAGTAAGTAAGCAGGAACATCACAGTGAATTTTATGACTAAATAACATGATAATCTGTTTATTTACAATGTGAGGATCAGGGGTCAAGAAGTTTTATAACAGAAATGTTATAAAAGGTCATCATTATTACATGACAAATGTCTGTAGTTGTATCTAGCATAATTCAAATGATTATAATTCTTTAATAAATTATACAAATATAAAAGTAAATTTGCAAAATAAGATTAGACATGTTTAAAAGTGAAATATCAAATCCCAAAGTGCCCGCAACATTAAAAATATTTACACTTTCTGTCTTCAAGCATTCATCTTCAAGGCTCATAGTTTGCTTTGTGACAAAGTTCTGGAAAACAAAATTATGTAAGAACAAGCATCATTCCTTTATTCTTCATTTACAAATGTTCCTGCACTCACAGTAACACATGATCTACACTAATGTCCATGCATGTTTTGGTCACAGTAATAGGAATAATCTTTCTCTTGGGAAACAAACATTTGCAGGCTGTATGAAATATGTCTCCAAAGACCTAAATAGTCAATGCACTCCACAGAAAACATTATAAATGAAACAACAGATACACTCTCAGAAAAAATGGCACACAAGCTGCCACTGGGATGAAAGGTACAACACTCTTAAAAAATAAAAGTTCTTTATTGGCACCTATGGTTGCATGAATAACTTTTAACATTCATAGAACATTCATAAGGGTTGGAGAGTCAGGCTGGTAACCTGAAGGTTGCGGGTTCGATTCTCAATACCAGCAGGAAATGACTGAGGTGCCCTTGAGCAAGGCACTTAACCCCCAATCGCGTGTGTGTGTGTTCACTAGTCACCACTCCTAATGTGTGTTCACTAACTTGGATGGGTTAAATGCATGGGACAAATTCCGAGTATGGGTTACCATGTTACTTATTAAGAACCTTTCCATTGCACAAAAGTTTCTTTATTTCTTTAGAGTGGAAAAAGGTTCTTCAGATTATTAAAATGTTCTTTATACTAAGAAAAAAAAAAAGTTCTTTTAACCCTTGTTCGTCAATTTAAAAAAGTTACTCTGAGGTCCTTAGAGGACAAAATGTCTGTCAAAAAAATGTGAAGCTTTGAAGCACAGACTTAAGTTTGATCTCAGTTTAAAGAAGACCCTTTGCAGATTATTGATAAACATATTTTTTTATAAAACATGTTGAACTCAAAATCTGCTATAAAATCAAAGCCATAAATCTAAAGAAGTTGTGTTCAAAATTTGAGGATGATATCAAATTACATGCTCCACACACAAATTACTCTCAAATATTACAAGCACACAGGTTTGTTTTGCTATCTTAGTGAGGACATTCCATAGGCATAATGGTTTTTATACTGTACATTTTATCCCCCTACACTACCCCTACACCTACCCATCACAGAAAACTGTCTGCACTTTTACATTTTTAATAAAACATTGTTTAGTATGTTTTTAAAGCCATTTTAAATATGAGGACTCATGAAATACACACCACACTCTGACATCCATAACAACACGCCCACACAATTTTAGCTTCATAATTTATCCAATTGGCTCAATAATACGCAGAAGCAGAAAACTGGAAAAAAGAGAGTATTTGCTTTATAGGCCAAACCTGAGAAAATGCACCATCTGGTAAAAAATAGTAAACATTTTAATTTAATTTAATTTAATGTTGAAGCCTTGCCAACAGAACAGAATGAAAGCCTATTAACAAAGACTGCATCATTTTATAGTTAAATGGCTTTGGGATTAAAAATTACAGTTTTAATGGGTTTCAATGGGGACATTTTTCCTTAAGGTCGTAAAGTGTAAATAATTTGTGTACATAAATATATTTATGAAAGGAAATGAGGGTAAAATATTAAAATTGCAATAAAAATAAATGTTGAATAATAATAATAATAATAATAATAATAATAGTAATAAATGAAAACATTTAAAAGGCAAAAAGGATTAAAGAACTGTTGACTGAAAGGTTCTTTGGGGAACCAAAAATAGTTCTTCAATGACATCACTGAGAAAACCCCCTTTTGGAAACTTATGTTTAAGAGTGTAATATATACCACTTTGGACCTAAAATGTACACTTTAGGTAATAATATGTTCCTTTAAGCTACTAAAATGCACCCTTTAGGTATAAATATAAGGTACAAATGTATACCTTTAGACCCACTGACAGCTTTTGTACCATTTTCCTGAGAGTGTACATACTGAGATGTTTGCAGAAATGGAGGGATGTTCATCTGAGAGATGAAGAAAGAGAAAAATACAGCACCTCTGCTGACAGCAGTCAGCAAAAAGGAAAGACGACAGTGCCTACCTGGTATGAGAGGATAGGAAATGAGGATGATGAGGAAGCCCTTCACTGGCGTTAAGAGAAAAGTGCTTCAACGCCTGCAGGAGTCAAAACCAGTGCCTGAAGCAAATCAGAGAGCGAGACGATTCCCCTCACCACATCCTCTGTGTCCACCAGCACTAGACGGTGAACCTGAAAGAGCATGTAGACCTTAGTCAGAGTACAGTAGATGTCATATTTTACTTGATGTGATTAAAAACAAGCCATGAGTTCTTGAATACTATAGAAACACCCAAGAAAGTGAGCTGCCATGATGTCACATGTAACGTGGCAACTATTTGTTCTAATACCTCTGCCTCAGCGATGCGATCGATGATGGTTTCGAGGGTTTCGTGAGGGTAACACTTCAGCACCCCCTCAATGCAGCACCAGCGGCCCTGAATGGCCTCCTGCATCGTCATGTTCAGGTTGTTGTAGTTTTTCTGTGCAGCCAAATTCTGGTGAAGAATCAGGAAAACATGTAAATGCAGATGTAGGCTACCTGCTTTGTTTGGTACATCTGAAAGTCATTTGCTGTAACTGTCAGGACTCGGGTTTGATCTGTCCCTTTTCTCTTGCATAACTTTTGTTTTTGTTTTCTTTCTGCACGTGGCGGTCGCTCTCAGCTGATCGCGCTCTGCAGTCAGTGTGGCCGCTTGCGCTATATCGCAGCTGTTTGTTATTTTCTTCCTGATTTCTCCGCTATTTAATCTCCTGTTTTCTTTCTTTTCTTTGCCAGTGTGTTTTGTTTCCTGTACGATTCACACGTACCTTTTTGTTGTTAACCAGTTTTCAGTCTTGTCGTTTGGTGTCTCTCTTTGTTATCTGCCCAGTTGTTCCGTTGGATCCTCGGATGGTCTGAAACCCTTGATCAACGGATTTCCCGGTCGTGACTAAAGTGATTTACTCTTCAGGAATTTCCTCTTGTTGTGGCGGTCGGTCTGGACCGATCTTTATCAACCGCTACTTGACAGTTATCATGGACCGGGATTAATTCTATGTTCGTCTGCTGTTCGCCTGGCCTCTTGCCTGTTTGATTCTCCTTGCATTTCCTGTGGATTAGACGCTTTGTGGACTGATTATCTGGTTTCTGACGATCGCCTGGGCTGTGACTATCCCCTGCTCTATTGAGTTGAGTCTGGCCCTGAGCTTTGCGCTCATTGTCAGTTATTTGAGCTGAATTAATAAAGTTTATTGAGTACATCTCTGCTTTTGGGTCCTTTATCACCGGAATCCTGACAGTAACACTTGGAAATAAGAGGTGTGGATGTGGGTCTACGTACAATGACATCAAATCTGGAGTAAAGTGCCACCACTTTCCCTACAGAAAATGAAACATCAGAAACCACTCAGAAGTAAAAGACACATGATATATACTTCTGGTTGAGGAAAAACAAAGCCATACTCAGTACCTTGCTCGCTGATGACGGGCAGGGCAGAGACTCGTCGCTCTACAAACACAGATAAAGCGTCATAAACTGTTTCCGTCACCCTGATAGTCGCGATGCTCTTGAATGTTCCGATTTCCACTTCCTCAATCCGTTTCTGTAAGAATCGAGGCTTGGGGATCATAGAGCCCTGAGATTCATAAAGCAAACATTCAACATTCAGTACAGAGCTATGGTGACAGTCAACATACTGTAATAAGGACCTCGTGTTACATATTAAAAGTGACAAAAAAAAGTGCTCTCATGGCAATTCATAGCCATTTTTCGTTTTGGTGAATTGGTGGCCAATTCGTATGAATTCATACAATCTCATTTGTAAGTTTTTGTTTGATGTGTTTACGGCTCACTAGGGAAGCTTGTTATCTTTTGTATTTTTTATTCAGTGGCAGAAACAGGCTTCTCACTGATGGTTAGGATTTGTGGGTTAGGGGTGGACTATCATGTTTTGTTTTTTTCTAAAAAGCTCTTGTTTCCATATGAATCACATTGTACAAATTCATTCAAAATTGCTGCCTTGTAATACAGTTACATTGTTTCATGAGATTTGGTTGAGAGTGCACTCAGTTATGTTTTGTTAGCAAATATTTACTTATGTTCAAACCTAGTGGCGAGTAGGCGGGATTACACAAATTGCAGTCAGCCATGATTAACTTATGTCCAATAACAGTTAAGGTTATTGAGAGGTCATCATAATATGTCAGCTCCCATGAGGTGACCAGCTCCATTTAAAATAAAAGTGTGGTCACATTAACAAAATTCGCTGACAAAAAAGCTCCATTGTCTAATGTCAATAGTGTAGTGATGTACGAAGCACCACTCAGTAGTTTCATAAAACCAATCAGCTTTCTGTTGGTCAATGTAATAAATTTGCATGAAAAACTCGAACCTGTTGAGAAATCTGCATAGACAAACCTTTTGCCCTTTAGCGAAATTCTTCTGGATTTATCCCATGAAAATTTGCCAAATGACAGCTTTTATTGAGCTACTCATATGACTGAAGTTGTCATCTCACGTGTGTGAAAATCATTTTAAACAGTATTACTCTTCATTTAAAGTATTTATGCCAAAAAAAAAAAAAAAAAAAAACCTTTTTAATGAGGTAAAAATGACTGAGTGCAACTTTAAAGCAAGGTTATATAAAAAGTAGGGATGCACCGATACCAAGCTCATGTACTTGTGCTCGTAAAAATGCCCCCGATATCAAAGTCCGATACCTCACGTGACGTGACTAAATGACAGAATTTTCCGTGCACAGAGACACCGACAGCAGCAGAAACAATGTCAGCCTCAAGGGAAGTGGAAATACTTCAAAATTAATGATGACAACCCACACATTGCGAACTGCATGCCTTCAATCACAATTCGTTATCGATTAGTGAAGGCGGGATAGGCAGAATCGCGCTGAATGACACAGACCAGAAGCGCGCGCTCTTATCTCTTTCTTGCGCGCGATCCCAGTTCTCTCAGACAGCGCGCGATCAGTTCTCCTCGCGCCTGAATGGTTAAATGCACACAAAGTTGTCACAATGTCCATAGTGTGGAGTATTTCACGTAAATACAGTCGATTATGGCTTAAGTGGACGTAAACATTTGGGTGAAAACAGGATATGTGTCAGTATCCATGGATTCGGTCTTAAAGGGACCGTAGCCTATATTTGTCATTAATGTTAATAAAACAACAAAATATGTTAAATAAATGTAGCTATACAAGGTAAATAAACCTACTGTATCTGAATTTTTTTTTTTAATTTAATTTGTATCTCCATAGTATTTGTTGTATTGTTTGCAATTTGTTTGTAAATTTCTTTTTCTATAACAACAATTATATATATTGGTAATTATGCCCTTTGAAGGTTATTGGACACTGTGAAATTTTTGTTCTTTAAGTTTGTGACAAGCACATAAAAATGATTACTTTTTTCATTAGAGTAATGATAAAGAAGCTGTCCTACATTCGTTAGTCTCACTGTGTTGTGCTTGGAAAACTGCAACATCACCAAAAAAAAAAAAAAAAAAAGAGAAATTAATAAATGTATAGGCATCGGTATCGGCGAGTACTAGAAAAAAAAGTATCGGTACTCGTACTCGGTCCTTAAGAAATGGTATTGGTGCATCCCTAATAAAAGAACATAAAAGCTCTTACAAAGATGTGTAGGAACTTGAGGATACGTTTATGGGTGAGTATGTGGAGGACGTTCCCTGATTCTGGATCTATGACGGGTAGCCGATGAATCTTGTTCTTCAGTAAAGAATAAATGGCATCGAAGAGGCTGACAACAGGAAACATAACTTTCTGTCAATGGAAAGATAAAAGAAAAAGAAAAAGCAAACAAAGTGCTGTAGAGGTCCTGGTTTACCTGGAGTCAGGTGTGATGCTGATCAGGGACTTCAGAGAATACTGTAGATAGACCTCTGGAAGAGGGAAAACAGCTTCAAATTTAAAACATTACAGTGTTTGTGGAATTACATATTTATCCTCAAAACTATACACAATCACCTCTCCATGTTTCAATCTTGTGTTCCTCAAGCTCATAGATCTGAACCTAAACCAAAAAAAGAACATCAATGTTGAAAACAGTTGTGCTGCTTAATTTTTGTGGAAACCATGATACATTTTTTCCGGACTCTTTAATGAATAGAAAGTTCAAAAGAAGAGCATTTATTGAAGATAAAAAGCTTTTGTCACATTATAAATGATTTTACTGACACTTCTGTGAATTTAAAGCATCCTTGCTGAATAAAAGAATAGCCATGAAAATACATCTTATACCATGAGAATTATTCTGCATAAAGTTTCACAACTAGCCCCAGCTTCCCCTATATTTAAACTTGGAGAAAAACATGTTAGATAGTGGTTACCAAGGGAGATTTGTAGTAACGATGGAGAATGTTGATAAAGTCTGTAATGGTGAGCATCCCTGCAAGACAAAAATAGCACAAGCAGAACATAAACATGAGCACTCGGGTTTAAATTCAATTCATATTCAACAACTAATTCACACAAGCCGATCTGAATCTGACCAGACAGTACTGAAATAAAAGTTCTTGAGGAAATTATAGCTTGAAATTAAAGTATCAAGAGGCTAACATTAGCATAAACATACGAACTCTCACTATGCACTGAAACAGGAACACGTTCCTGCGCCCAAGTTTCCTTTCAGTAGGAGGATATGTTTTCTCATTAGCATGGCTATTATTATTCCCAGAGAAGGTTCAGGGGATTAGAGCTCTACCCTGCCATTTCCCACCAGATACCACCGACCAGAAGCCACACTAAACTTAGAAGCTGGCACTGACGGAGAGGACGGGGTGCTGAGTATGATCAATCAAAGCTGTGTCAGCACACACACGTACAGTATGTATACATGACGTATCATGTATCATGTAGAATGCTCTCCAAGGTTGCATTTATTTGATCAAAAATACAGTAAAAACAGTAAAATTGTGAAATTTTATTACAGTTTAAAATAGGCTATTTTCTAATTTAATATATTTTAAAATTTAATTTATTCCTGTGATGGCAAAGCTGAATTTTCAGCATCATTACTCCAGTCAAGTGCTGCCAATTTAGCGATTTTGTCGCTAGACTTAGCGACTTCCCCGTCCCTTTTGAGACCTTTTTTCAAAAGCCTAGTGACAAATCTAGCAACATCTTTAACAAACCTTATCTAGATTCCGTGACTTGCCCACTGATCTATATTTTTATTAATACAGATCAGTGGACTCGCCAGTATGACGTCATCTAGCGACATTTAGCGACCAGTTTTAGCTACTTTTAACTGAAAGCAATTGGCAACACTGCTCCAGTCTTCATTGTCACATGATCCTTCAGAAATCATTCTAATATGCTGATTTGGTGCTCAAGAAACATTTCTTATTATTATCAATGTTGAAAACAGCTGTGCTGCTTAAAGGGTTAGTTCACACAAAAATGAAAATTCTGTCATTTATTACTCAACCTCATGTTGTTCCACACCCGTAAGACCTTCGTTGATCTTCGGAACACAAATTAAGATATTTTTGTTGAAATCCGATGGCTCTGTGAGGCCTACATAGGGAGCAATGACATTTCCTCTCTCAAGATACATAAAGGTACTAAAAACATTTAAATCAGTTCATGTGAGTACAGTGGTTCAATATTAATATTATAAAGCGACGAGAATATTTTTGGTGCGCCAAAAAAAACAAAATAACGACTTATTTAGTGATGGCCGATTTCAAAACACTGCTTCATGAAGCTTCAGAGCATAATGAATCAGCGTGTCGAATCAGCGGTTCGGAGCACCAAAGTCACGTGATTTCAGCCGTTGGCAGTTTGACACGCGATCTGAATCATGATTCGATACGCTGATTCATAACGCTCCAAAGCTTCCTGAAGCAGTGTTTTGAAATCGGCCATCACTAGATAAGTCGTTATTTTGTTTTTTTTGGCGCACCAAAAATATTCTCGTCGCTTTATAATATTAATATTGAACCACTGAACTCACATGAACTGATTTAAATATGTTTTTATGAATCTTGAGAGAGGAAATGTCATTGCTCCCTATGGAGGCCTCACTGAGCCATCGGATTTAAACAAAAATATCTTAATTTGTGTTCTGAAGATTAACGAAGGTCTTACGGGTGTGGAACAACATGAGGGTGAGTAATAAATGACATTATTTTCATTTTTGGGTGAACTAACCCTTTAATATTTTTATGGAAACGGTGATACATTTTTTTTTTTTCAGGATTCTCTGATGAATAGAAAGTTCAAAAGAACAGCATTTATGTGAAATAGAAAAGTTTTGTAACATTATAAATGTCTTTACTGTCCCTTTTGATCAATTTAGTGCATCCTTGCTGAATAAAAGTATTGATTTCTTTCAAAAGTCAAAAGCAGCTGATCATCTGTGTGATTTTTGTGAGCAATTAGGAAACTGGTGCATTCTAGAAAATCCCTGTAGGAGCAGAAACTCAAGGTGATGATACACGGGGCAACTTTTTGAGCAATGTTGCTTGGGCACTTTCCCATTGTGAATGGGCAACAAATTTCGATCTAAAGTATCCAGATAGAAATTGGTTGCCCATTCTTAATGGGAAAGTGAAAAAACATCGTTCGGCAACACTGCCTGGGAACATTGCTAAAAAAGTTCCCCCGTGTATCATCACCTTTAGAATGTCAAATGTCATCCACTATCCAAGCATTTTCTATCCTGACTCAAAATCAAATGGATGGTAGAGCTAGGACATAATGTTTTAACGGGATTGCTGAGTGTTTAAGCATATGTGAAACATGTTCGCATTTCCTAACATGGGTTTAAGATGTTGAAGTGACATTATAAGATTTCAGTAATCTGATGCAGGCTCACAGCTGACCAACCACACTTTGACAGGCTCAGCAGAACCCTAACGTTTGCTTACCTACAAAACACTGCAGCTTGTTATCCCATAAAGGTGCCGCTCTGACCCCGTTTGCAACCAGTGCAAAGAATGCTTTCTTCACCTGTACACAACACTCACATATTTCACTGTTTATGCTCTTTGAACATTTCAAACTTGAATATATATGAATATTTTTGATGTAAATCAATCTAAAACACTGTAGTACAGGATCTGACTTCAGCACATAAGCACACCTGCAGTGTTGTGTCAAAGATGACCAGTTTGGAGCTTGTTGGAATGGCATCGTAGCAGCAGTGACTCATGAAGAACTTGGTGTACACGTCTGAGTCAGAGTCTTGGAGAGGCCCTTTAGGAGGGAGACAGAGAGGGAGACCCCTGCGGCAGGTCGGTCAGTCTACAGCTGTGATGGACAACAGTCCTGCTACACTTGTATAATCATACTGCATGTACCCTACCGGTCAAACATCACTGCAGTCCAACACTTCCATTTCAAAAACTAACATGTTTAATACCTTCATTTAGAATGTAATCACACTTATCAAGGCATAAAATGTCCCCAGTAAGGATTTTTTTTCTCTTTACTGAAGATTACTGGAGCAACTCTAATTCAGAAAAGAAATGTGGAAAGAAATTTGTTTCGGTTAAAATTAATGTAAATAAAATACAGCTAGAGGGGCCTTTTACTACTACTTGGGACAAAAGGCAGCTACAGTGATTTGTGGTAGCAGTGATGGACACTAGGTGTGCTCACACGGTGAACCTGATTTCACCAAGTACAACATGTTCCTGGAACAACATTCCAATCAACCAATCAGATTTGAGGGACAAGTTTACAGTTTATGTCAAGTTTAGGCTTACAACCAGGGTTAGGTGCTTCTACATCAGTGTATTTCACCATTTTCCTCTGATTTTAGGGATCAGTTATGGGTAGGGTTAGGTTTAGGGATAGGACTACATTTTCAGAGGAGAATGTTGTTCCAGGATCAACAAAATGTTGCTCCAGGAACATGTCTGTCTTGGCAAAATCACAGTGACTGTGTTCATGCCATGTCGGAAATACCGTTATTCCGAGATTTTGACTTGTAAAAAGCATTCATGTCCTCATAGAACTCATGATTACAACTTGTAAACTCAGAATTTTCGACTTGCATCACGTGACCACTGCACAACCTGACCGCTGCAGATTCATATTGGCATTGATAGTGTTGCCACAGAAACGCATAATTCCAAATCTAAGGATGTGCACAGCTCCGGGTAGAATTTTATGTCTTGTCATCTCGTAATTACGACATGCCGTGAATGCTTTCTTACATTTCTGTGGTTCTAGTTGGGTATACTTCTATATTGGTGAACAAAAACTACAACAACTATAATTTTTGCATTCGCGTTTGCTCCAAAAGCAAAAGAAATAATCCACTATATAATTTGTATGACTTTCCCAAAGATGAAAAAAAAGAGAGATTGATTACATAGGTCAGAATAAATCAGCCATTTTTTTGCAAAGTTTTTGGATTTAGTCTTAAACACCTTGAAGGGGAGCAGTTTACTTTTTACTCAAAAAACTTTGACTTACTATTACAGAAAAAAAACCCTAATTTAATAATCACATTTAATAAATAGTTTAAAATTGAAAATTAGAAGCAAAAATTCTCAAAATATCTGATATTTGGGAGATTAGCGTTAGCTACACGTCATCAACATTTTAAAAATTATATCAAATTAACAAAATAAATTAATAATTGAATAACTCAATAGACGATACAGTAAGTCACTGGACTTGAAAGCAGAATTTCAGAGACTAGCTAAGAAATGGTTAATGTTTAACATTAAGAAACGCACAGGGTGTACAAAAGATACCGATAGATACCTGTCCTCTTCATGGTGAGCCCCTCATCCTCCACAAAAGGAAACTAAAACAGAGAATATATGGACTTTCACTGTAAGGAAATGTTCAAAAAAGCAGTCAAAAGAAGTGAGGAGGACATAGCATCACCTCGTGTAGTCTATTATTAAATCAAAAATATCAAAAGAAAATGACAGCATCAGGTAGCTGAGTATTTTTTCACCCTGATATTGTTTTGGTGTTAATTACCTCAAAAACTGACTAACTGAATGGTAACTGATTATATAACAGTTAGTTACGGTCCTTAAATTTGATTAGCCAGTTAAACCAGTCCAACAGAACTGCACTGTTTGTATCTCTCCGCTTGTCTGTTTGTTCATTCCAGCATTAGTTTTGGGGATTTTTTAGTGACTCTTTATGCAGGTTACATTGTTACACCAGTAGATGGCGACAAGTGACAAGTCTTTATGAGTGAGTCATTGAATCATTCAGTTAACTTATTCGTTCAAAAGACTGATTAATTCGGAAATTAGGCACAGCTTATATATACAGATCAAGAAAATTATTGTGATTGTCAATTTAGACAATATTTCGATGTCCTTTGTCTGTTTACTATGCTTCACCAACAAAAACATTTCCAAACGAAGGCACAGCGGAGTGGAATCTGTATTTTTGAATGAATCACACCGTCTACACCAGACGCGAGCGGTGCGACGTGTCAAAAGACAATAGAACCCATTATAATAAGTGATACTGTCCCAGTTCCATTTCTGACGTAGTCCAAGTGCTTTGCAATGGTCGGTTTGTCGCGTTCAGTATAGACAGCTTTTAGCTGTTGCGAAGCGACAACGCTCACATCCGGTGTGATTCATTCAAAAATACAGATTCAACTCCACTCCGCTGTGGTTTCGTTTGGAAATGTTTTTGTTGGTGAAACATAGTAAAAACAGACAAAGGACCTTGAAATATTGCATCTAAATTCACAATCTCAATAATTTTGTTGATCTGTATATTAGCTGTGACCTTGTGCCTACAGCCGAATCACATCCATAATGGATTGTGACTGTCATATTGCGTAACTGCTGCACTGTCATTCATTTTCTATACAGAACTGAAATCCTGCCACAGAACCCTGCAGAGAAGGGTCTATTATCTTAACATTATGAACAGAAAGATAAACCAGTAAAAAAGGTTGCATATAACATCCTCACATGATATATAATTAAACTCTAACCAGTTCTCATGCAGACTCATACAGTACAATTGCTCTGATTGTTTATATTGTTTATGCTAAAGCAAAGTCTAAACCTAAACTTTACTAAAATGTTAACATTAGTCTTGTGCTGCCTTGCAATCACTGGTATTTTTTTTCTTTCAGGAAAAGCTAATATAGTTAATTATTATTAGAAATAATTATGTTTTCATGCTACATATTACTACCTCACCCTGAACTTGATCTCCATAGAGGCCTTGTCTCCATGCAAAGTTCAGATCTCCAAAAATAACCTCAAACATAAACACAATGTGCAAAGCAACCAGAAAGACTAGTTATTCATATGTTGTCTGTTGAACCCACTAATCCTGGACTGACAACACTGAAATGAGCCTGGTGGGCCAGTTTGTTGACTGACTTTAGTTCTTTAAACTACAGCGAACTTCAAGATAAACGTTGATATAATGTTTTCAAGTTAAAGCTGTCACAACAGTTCCTGGAATAAGATTCACCTCATCAGAAACATTGCTCTCTGGGTCTTACCTCCATCAGGGGGTCCATGTTCTGGGGTCCCACCGTGAGACAAACGTTTTCAGTGCTTGAGCTGGCCTGACCGGAGCATAATTCAGCTCTGCTCCCGTCCCTGCGTGCAGAGCACAATCTAAATCAGGAGAGAAAGCCGGCCCAGGCACGCAGAGGGCTGAACGTGAGACAGGGGGAGGAGAATCACAGATGTTGCGACTGTGAGTGGCTGTGTATTCACAACACCCCTGTAACAGACCTGGTCTTGGACAGCATAATCAGGACCTCAGTCAAAAGATGTATAAGATGACTCAACATGACCTATTACAAAATTTCAAGGTAATTTAAGACATTTATGACTTGCCAATTTATTAATTCATGTTAATGGAAGATCAATCAGCTGAAAAGCATACTGTTGACATTAAAGACCATTGCAACGCCATGACCTGCAAAATGATAGTAAAAATGTCAAGAGTTGTCTATTTTTGTCTCCTGTGACCTGATGATCTCAGTATGTGCCTTTGGACCTTGTGTTTATCATTTCGTTCTTCAAGACTACATTAGGTCACGGAGCAGGTTTCACTGTCAGTTTTCTTCATAACTCATTACAGTAGTGTTTTTCTAATAATTGGCAATAATGTAGCAGAAAGTTGAGATAAAATAATTATAATTAAAGATACACCATGTAACTTCTAGCACTCTACTGAATGCATCTTGCGGAAGAACATTGTTTTGGCTCTGCTCCTCTGTGCGAATGAATGTGGTTCGGAGCACAGGTGTAAAAGTCTTAAAAGATTACATCCTCACAAACCTTATACTGTATATCTTGATTTTGTTGCAAATTCACTGTCATATACAGTAGGTTACCGTACGCCACGTGGTGCCATCCGAAGACCAGTTTTACGCGCGATTCTGAGTGTTTTGTCACGATTCTAAATCTTTCGGTCCTAACCAAAGATTTTATCTACGATAGACTTCTCCAGGCTGATGTTCTCACTGTTTGAGCTCCTGCAGTACCAACCGAGGATGTGTTATTGGCAGATTCATGGCTCACGCCTCTTTTATCTCCAGCTTTCCTCAAAAGTTGCAACTTCTGCCTGAATATGCCTCTGTCCGACGATGGACACGATCGCTGCCCATAGTATTTAGAATTCAACATCTAAAAGATACTTGATCTGTGTGTGCACTGTAGTACGCTACCAATGTCAGAGAGACAACTTTTCCTTGCTGAATTAGATCCCAACTCATCTGTTAGCCTAGCTCAACAAGGTTCAGCCCCGCTGCACGTTCAAAAGCATTGTGCATCAGCAGCAACTGCCGCATCACGGACAAAGAAAAAACGTCTGAACATTTTCGGTCAAAGACTGTTGCTTCCCTCTCTTTAGAAATGGCAAAGTTGAAACGCTTTCTTCAATCTTTACAACCCCTGGTGCCAGCCATGCCTACACCAGTGGATGAGGGTGACTTTCAACTTCTGCATACTATGGATTTTGATGCCCTTTTTAATGAGTGCATCCAATTTGTTTTCCATAGTGAAGAATTGTTGGAACCTGCCATGCAAGCCGCCCTTCAAGATGTTTTCCCCAGCCTGTCTGCTGCAAGTGGCTTGAGCTGTGGGCCCATACATTCATCAGGAGTAGGTTCATCCTCTCCAGATGACACATTGTCAGTTCTACAGGTGGTGGTGGCATATTTGGGCCTTGACAAATAGCTGACTTGGCCAATTCAGACCAGCTTCTGATGCATTTGTGTTTACGATGCCATCGTTTGAGGATGACAGAATTCTCCAGTGCACTTACAGGTTCCAATGTGCCTAGAAGAAGGTCAAAGACAGCCAGTACTCTAGCTTCAATGGCCGAGGCTGATTCCATTGGAATTGGGCACCCAAGATCAAACAGCCAGTAGCAGCATTGGTGATAATGTCTGATAAAGCACTAAGATGCAATGTCTGCCCAACTGCACTATCTGGACATAATTACACATTATTGAAGGTGGCATACGAGTCAGTAGCTTATTTAAATTGAGCAGAGACTACTATCTGCCAGCTGCTTCTTGCCTATAATACCACATTAGGGCCGTTGAATGTGGAGCCTTCTGTGCCTCAGTTCCTACAGACTGCTCTATTGACTATGGGTCATGTGACTCGTGAGCTTGGGACACTCTCAACGTCCTCATCACCACACTGCTTCTCAACTTCTGACACCACAAAGACATAGAGGGACTGAAGAGCATACTGAAATTGAGGGTAGTGTACCTAGCAGTACAACACTTCTTAGCAGCTTTGATAGGTTGTCATGTGCTTGTCCGGTCAGACAATACATCGACTGTCTTTCATTTGAATCATCAGGGTGGCACCAGGTCTTTTGCATCTTTACAGCTGACTTGCAAGATCTTCAGATCGTCTCTGTACCAGCTGGCTTCAATAAGTGTGGTTCATTTCCCAGAAACGGACAATCAGTGATGGTTGCTGGGTCCAGGGATATGCTACATGCAGGGGAATGGAGGCTTCACCCAGATGTAGTGCAGTTGATTTGGCAGCGATTCGGCAAGGCAGAGGTGGACCTGTTTACGTCAGAACTGACCACTCATTGCCACGGGTGGTTTGCGAGGTCTGAAAAAATCCAGCCCACTGGAACAGGATGCATTAGCCTTGAGTGGCCATGTTGCCTGCTGTATGCATTTCCTCCGTTTCCACTGCTCAAACACAGGGTACTTTAGTGGCACTTTAATGGCCGGCCAGGCCATGGTTTCCTCTTCTTCTGAATCTTTTGCAGGGTCAACCATGGCAGCTTCTCATCAGAAGTAATCTATTCTCTCAGCTGAAGAGGCGTGTTTGGCATCCGGATCTGGCTCATCTTCAGCTTTGGGTCTGGCCACTGGGCCAGTTCACCGTTATTGTGATTGTGAATCGCGAATCAGCAGTAATCAACACCATTGGTAATGCCAGGGTTACTTCAACACGCCAGCTTTATGCTGCTGGCTCGAGGATTTTTCTCCTTGGTGTGAGGATTCAAGAAATTGATTGTTCACTATGCTGTGCTGAAAGTACTGAGTTCCTTACAACATCTATTAGAAGAGCCTGTTTGTTTTATGTCTTTTCCTGTGTGGGACTTGCCTCTTGTACTCAAATTCCTTTGTGCACCACCATTGGGTGTCACGGACAGGTGGGCGGCATTCCTCATGACTGTGTTGGTAAGCACTAGTGCTTAGCACCATCTCTGGCAGTTAGGAGGAATGGAACAGAATGCTAGTTATGTATAACTGTGCATTCCAAGGCTGGGCACCGAGCTACTGTGGGTTATATCCTTGCGGCCTGGTCGACGTCATGACGTGACTTTGTTGTTATAATTTCATAACTTATCTGGCTGACGCTGTGATAATCCACTGGTGCTTAGCACCACCTCTGGTGGTCAACTTAGAATTCACAGAACTACAGTTACACACGTAACTAGCATTTTGTTTGTTTGTTTTTACAACAGGTGATTCACCGGAGGTTTGCTGCTTTGCATGTCAACATTTCTCACTCATTCTGCCAACCAACTTTCAACTTCACGCTACTCCCACACTTTACATGTGCCGGAGCTACATTTCTGTTTATGAATATGATGTGACATGCATTGGCAAATGACACATGTATGCAATTTCTTGTGAAAGCCACCCGACTCCTCTAAAATATAATTATTATAGGTTTAAGAGTATTTGAATAAAGTGAAGACATGGTGTGGAAAATGCATTCTTTTTGCACTCTCTTACTACAAATAATTAGTTATCTTTTAAAGCGTTTCCCAGCATCCTACTCTTTTTACCCAATGAATTTACATGAGCTTTTCAGGTCTAGAAATAACCTGGATCAATGTGGTAGCCTAAATTTAAGTGGTTTCCCAAGACCATGGGAACCCTGTCTCTTAGGAGAAAAAAAAAAAAAAAAAAAGTTAAAATAAGAAATATCATCTTGAGGCCCCCTTGGACGTTTGCTGAGGCTCCCAGGATCCTGGTTGAGCAATAGTAGTTGTACCACTTATTATAGAAGTAAACACATTGTAAGTGCTCAATAGTAACTACACACATACCAAAGAGAATCTGCCCCTATGAAATACTATTCCTGTAACCTACCCAGGCAGTTGAAATACTGGTCAGCCAAGTAGTTGTTGCATAAAACAGTTGTGCTTGTGGTTATTTTGAGGATATCACAAGTGTGATCAAGATTCACAGATATTCAACTCACTTTTGAGGACCTAATAAAAATAATTATGAAAGAATTAAACAGTCATATTTCAAAGCAATTTTAATTTAAAAACCCTAACCTGAGCATGTTGTCTCCCTTCAGCCAGGCATGCAAATGTCATTAGAAGACATGACTGTGATTTTTATTTTTACAATAGTATCTCTTTTCCAAACTTCACATTTCATCCCACACATTTAAAATACTCTGCTCTAAAGATGCCTGTACTATACACAGACCTTTGATGTAAACAAAGCCGAATTATGTATAGGCTCATATGGAAACAATTAAAACTCCAAACAGGAAGAGCTCTTTTTTCCTGCCACCCACATGCACTGTGTATATACACCTGTATGTGAGTTCCAGCATCAAAATACGGCTTTTAACACTCATCCATTTGGCCAGTTATTTTATTTAGTCTGTTTTCCAGTCGTCTCTCCCTCCAAATGCTGAAGAACTCTAAGAGATCTGCTAGGAGCTTTAGCTGAGATGTGATGCATACACACAGTTCAGAAGCTCTGAATGTCCAGGGTTGTGGGGGTCTAGCTCAAAGGTCGTCATGTGAAGGCAGGCTGTCACTGACCAGGCTGGAGCTGGAGGTGGGACTGGGGCTCAGGCTAACGGTACTCAGCAAACTCATATCTGGAAGACTCATCGTGACTGACTGAACCTCGCGATCAGACAAGTCCTCATCTTCAGCATCAGATCTCTGACTGACCAGCACACTGAGAAACAGAGAGCGACATGACATAAGAATAAGAATAATGTCATGAGAATAAGGTCAGATGTTTGTTGTCAGTGAGGGATTGTAGGTGTGTGTACATACCTAGATCTAGCCAGCTGAGATCTATGTCCATGATATGACTTGGAAGACCACTATGAATACAAGCACACGTATAAAGAAAATATAGTATCTCAATTCAATGATTTTATTATCTTCAACAGAGTTAACACAAGCAATGACCAATGAATTTACACAAGCTTACTAGTAGTTCATTATATTAGGTAAACATGATTTAAGGAAAAAAAAAAATCTAATATCAAAGAGTTATTTGATGTCAGGTACCAATCTACTGTACTGTTAGATTTAAAAAAAAAATTTATAACTACAGATGTTATTTTTATTACTTTATGCAAAAAAAAAAAGTTTCGGAGTTGATGGGGAGAGCCAAGAAGCATGACTTCAGTTTTTGGAACTATTCAAGCACAGGAAATTGTTAGACATCCATATCTTAATTTCCAAAATACAATCGGAAAGATGGAAAATGTCCACGTCTTGACCCGGTTTTGAGTGAATGTAAATCTGGGTATCGGGAGCATAAAAATGGTAGTTAAGGTCAAGAGATCTTAATAGTTGACCGAGTGGGAAAATACAGATGCTAAAAAGCAAAGGACAGAGAATTGAGCCCTGGGGGACACCAGTACTAACAGGACCAACTTCTGATCTGAGGCCATCCATAAAACAAATTAACTGCGATCAGCAAAATAGGATCTGAACCTGTCCAGACCAGTGTCCGTTACACCAAAGACAGATTCAAGTCAAAGTAATAGCACGTGATCGTTAGTGACTTTAACCAAGGCCGTCTCAGTACTGATGGGGGTCAAAGAGGTTATTAACCATTAAATGATTGTGCAGTTGGGAAGCAACAACACACTCTAAAATTTTAGCCAAAAACAAAAGTCTAGTTACTTTTTTTTTTTTTTTTCTTTAGGTAGTTTTAAAGACTATAGTTTTTATTTTAATCTCAATTATAATTATAAAAGTACATCAAGTTTTACTAAATGAAAATGAGAAATGTTACCTTGTTTCTTTTTTTAATTTCATTTAACATTTTCTTTCAAGTAATAAAGATCTTTCTGATTTTAGTTAACTTTAATAACCTTGATTCATCACATTACAGGATTTCATGGTTCATAAAGCACTTTTCTATAGGTACTGTATCCAAGACCTCTAATTCCAATAGTGTAGCCGTATACTACAAGAGTCTGTTAAAAAACAGCAGTGCAGTTGCACTCTCATCAGTACTTACGTGATGAACAGAATCTGCCAGGTTCCCCAGGTGCACCCTCTTCTCACACAAATCCCTCAGTAGATTGATACCTAAATGAAGTACGGAAAGAGTCAAAATTGATAGCTACACAAACTGAGACAGAGGTACAGATCACAGCATGGTGCAATGCAGACACACACCTTTGCTCCTGCTAAGCCAGTATTTCTGTTCCCATTGGTTGAGGAGGATATTGAGGTAGCGCGGTTGCTCAAAGAAGCGGAGGTACCGGGAGGAAGCATGAGAGGGAAAAACTCGCTCAAAATCTCCTTTACGACTCAACTCATCCTCACTCTCTGCCAGGACACGCACATCATCAGGTGTCAGCACATCCAAGATTGTGGCACAGAAATCCTACACACAAAAACATATTTCATTAAAATTAAGTGACCATCAGTGATAAGTATATGATAAAGACAGGGTGTGTTGGAGTACCTGGTCCCCAAAGCGCTGGCTCAGATAAAAAGCTCTCTTTACTTTCTCATCAGTCGAAATGTCTGATCGCCATCTATCTCGCACCACTCCACATAAACTGAATGAAATAGAATAAAACTTCAATAAGAGGCAAAAAGAAATCATTCAAGAATATCAAGAAATAAATTAATAATATAGACTTACACTACGGTTCAAAAGTATGGGGTTGATAAAATGTTTTTGAAAGAAGTCTCATGCACACCAATGCTGCATTTATTGGACCGAATATACAGTAAAAATACTAATATTGTGAAATATTATTCCAATTTCAAATAACTGTTTTCTAGTTTAATATATTTTAAAATGTACTTTTTTTTCCCCTCTGATTGCAAAGCTGAATTTTCAGCATCATTACTCCAGTCTTCAGTGACACACGATCCTTCCGAAAACATTCTAATATGCTGATTTGCTGCTCAAGAAACATTTCTTATTAGCAATGTTAAAAACAGTTGTGCTGCTTAATATTTTTGTAGAAACCGCCATACATTTTTCAGGACTCAGGATTACTGACCCAAAACTTTTGAGTGGTAGTGTATAAATGTACAGCAATATAAAAGTCAAAACAGAAATTTTTAAACACAATGTAAAACCAGAACTGACCTGCTGGTGGAGCTGCTGGCGCTGGAACTGGATGGCGCACTGTCTTCTCTCAATGGCAAGACAAAGCCAGCGAGGTTCAGCAGGTCCCGTATCATCTGACCCTTGATGCTGACGTCCAGCGGTGTGTTCGAATGCAGGCTATAGAGAGGAAGACGAAACATTATTATAACGATATTTGGTACAGATGGCAGGATTCTGTGGAACACAACAGCTGGGAAAAATAAACATTTTGAAACCAAATGAACATCTTTTATGGGGAAAAAATCCTCTGGCTCAGTGCATTTATAAGCAGTACTAGTGACGCTATTTGAGAACTTATTATTTAGTGTACATTTATTTATTATAGTCCATAAGAGTCACCCTCCTTTGTGTGCCAAATAAACACTGTAGTAACTAAAGGCTTGACCTAAAGTTGCCTGACAACTATAAACAGCTTCAGCTGTAGGATTTCCTATATGCTGTACCTGGGTGAGATGTTCACCTCCAGCACCCATGGCTTCAGATTCTCATCCAACATGATGTCAAAGCCAAACAGCTCATGACAGCTATAGGGAGAACGTACATGCATCTTCACCAGAGAGTTCACATAGGGGTCAGACCTGCCAGAGGAAGAGAGACAATGATACACTGAGGTTCAGTTTAGAGGAACATAGTGTGCACATACACAAGGACAGTCTGCAAACAGAGAACTAAACTAGAAATACGGGACACTTACGCAATGATGGTTTTGATGACCATATCTTTGATTTTCTCCCAGATGAGAGTGGTGTTGATACCCTGAGAGCCCAAGTACTGCCACAGTGCCTTCAAAGCCCTGCATTAAATAAAACCTCAATCATTAGACTATAGTACAATTCTTCTAATATTTTACTTATAATGGTTACCATGAGGCCATGAGCTGGCTGCTGATTAATTCACAAAACAACTTACAAGTACAGGACAGACTCACTCTGAATTCCTGTAATAACTCTTTATTCTTACCATTTATGGCCCTGACAGGCCTTGTCATCGCTGTTACTCTGATACTCAGAGTTCTTCTTATTTACACTGTAGTTTGTAAGGTGCATAAACTTGTTGCTGAGGGTCTTCATAGAAGGAGAGTATCTGTTTTAAATAAAAATCAGAAAAGACCAGTTTAAATGAGCAAACTCAACACATTTGAGAATTTTTAAATGCTTTGCTGAATGACATATACTCACTTGCAGCTTGCAAAACGTACAAGTCCATCGTTAAAGATGTAAACACGGAGTGGGTCGTAAGAAGTCACATACACATAGATGCGTAGATCAAACTTATTCCCACTGATGAGGTAGGGCTTGTGAAGATACCTGCAGAAATACAGACCACATCGTTTAACAGATCAGAAACCACCCTCAACGAGGAATAAAATATGTTCCAAGGTCTTCCAACTAACTTTTGCACGAGGAGCGGTCTCTTGCGTGGCATTTGGCTCCACTTGTGAATGACTTGAATGCCAATTCCACGAGCAGATGCAGGCTAAATGCGAGAAACGGCAGCACGTCAATGACAAGAATCTCAGAAAGTAATTTCACAACAACTCTAGTAATGTAACGGTACCGGTTTGACAATCCATTTCTGCTTGCTGCCTCCATCCTCCCAGGCCTTCCTCAGCAGCTTGATATCCTGTGGGAGAATGAAGGAGCGTGGGAAGAAGCCAAACTCCCTTTTGCCAAAGCGTGCCTGCATCTTGGAAAGGTTCCTCCAAAGTCGGTCCTTCCGGCCGATCTGAAAGGAGCCTGGAAAGTGGTTCAGCTGCCAAACAGAAATGCATGCTTGTTAATACTCAGCTGACAGGAAGTATTATGCAATTATGAAAGGTATCAAAATAATACCAGCAACTTGACAGATCATTGCCAGGTCATTAAATATGAGATTTTTATTACACAATGGTAATACATGGATGATAAAACACTAAATCTTACCTTCTGAAACTCTCTAATAGCCTTGAACCCTGGTGACTTCATATGGTGACCCCAGCAGCCCAGCCAATCATGACTCTCTAGAATTAAGAGCAGCACATGACACAACAGACTGCAGACCGTAGGCTGGTATACATGACAACTTTTGCACAATCTGGACAAGCAAGCACTAGCTGCTGAAAATCAGAGCCAGTCTGCAGATTTTGGGCAGTCAGAGTAGGCAGATTTCACAGAAAAATTACGCACTGTATGATGGACACAGACTTAGATTTGTTTGGCTTCAGACTATAATTCCAACCAGTCAGAGGATATTAAACATGTTTGATATTTAGTGAGTTCAGAACACATATCGATTTAATTTGCATTTTCATACATTTCTTTTCTTATCTAGATTGATTCATAATCTAGTTGTCAAATAAACCTGGCATAGTATAGTAGTAATATTGTCGGCTCCTTGATGAATGGCTTTGTTCCGCTCTTGTAAGTCACTTTGGATAAAAGTGTTTGCTAAATACAAAAATGTAAACGTAATGTCCTAGTAACAAGGCGCATGTTTCTGAGAGAGTTTGTTGTGTTTGGAAGGACATGAAAGTCTGGTAGTGTGTGAGCCGCAGTCATTTAGTGTATGATGCCCAGTTTTTCCTCTGTAACCATTTATAAGTGAATGATGCCTAGCATTTTAAAATCTGTTTAGATTTAAAAAGTCATGTAGTGTATTCCAGCCTTAAAGGGTTAGTTCAATGCAAATTTCTGTCATTAATTACTCACCATCATATCGTTCCGAACCTGTAAGACCTTCATTCATCTTCTGAACACAAATTAAGATATTTTTGATGAAATCCAAGAGTTTTTTTCCCCCCAATAGAAAGCAACATAATTACAGTCATTCAAGTTAAAATAGTCAATGTACAGTGGTTCATCCTTAATGTTATGAAGCGACGAGAATACTTTGTGCGCAAAATTGTTATTTTTGTTTTGTTTTTGCGCACAAAAAGTATTCTTGTCACTTCATAACATTAACGTTGAACCACTGTAGTCACACGGACTACTTTAACGATGTCTTTAATACTTTTCTGGACCTTAAATGATGGAAATTACGTTGCTTTCTATGGTTGATAAAAAAAAACCTTTCATATTTCATCAAAAATATCTCAATTTGTGTCCCGAAGATGAACAAAGGTCTTATGGGTTTGGAACGACTTGAGGGTGCGTACTTAATGACAGAAATTTCATTTTTGGGTGAACTAACTCTTTAATGCAAGCAGAAAACTACTCTACTTGAACATCGCTAAAACCAACATCCCAAAACAGCAGCTTTCAACTCACTTTTGGTAGCCTTGAAATGTGATCTGGAGATGGTGTTTTTCACCACATTGGGAGTGACTGTAGTTATCTTCCATTTAAGTAGCTTCCTCTGTTCAGCAGGCAACAGCTCCACTGTGAAGCGTGAAGAAAATGTTACAACACTGTGTTTAAAATAGAAGAGCTGTTATTTAAAATGTATTTAATGTATTTAATGATCTGTTTATATTGTCAAATTTGTGTCTGACAGTGGTAATAACGAATCCTAGTGTAATTTAAATGAAAGACGCATTTAAAGTCAGAGCTTTTGTGTGTGCCAACCTCTTTCATTGGCAGTGCTGAAGTACAGAGTGGAGGGCATGTGAGGGAAGAGACTGAGAACAAGTGCGGGTCTCTCCACCAGATCCCCCTCCGCATCAGGACAAATGGGCTCCTCCACACTAAATAAAATAAATAAAAAAAAAAAAAAAACATTAGCAGGCCCACAACAGAATCTACACACTTAGAAAGATCTACACATTCGCTGACACTTAATTTATTAAACATTATGGCTCAAAGATGCTTTCAGCTGCCAATAACAGTGTAATACTCTCAGCTCAACATACAGAATTACTGAAAAAAAAAAAAAAACAGCACAAAAAACTGCAACTCCATCTGACATATCACAATTGCAATATGATCACAAAATGGGTAAGAATTTGAGATGCAAAATACTTTTAAAGGTTCTTGTACTGTTTTAAGGATCCGTCAACAGCCAGCTTCCTCGTATAAAAATAAACCACTTCAGATAGAGACTCCAATAAGAAACTTCGCAAATGATATTTAAATCTGACACGCAGACAAACATACAACATAATAAGTCAACTTAATAAATTAGTGGAAAACGGATTTAGAAAAACAACGTAACTCACGTGACAGTCATGTAGAACCGCTGAGGTTGATTCAAAATGGGCCTTTTACACTCAACATGAGCATTTACTTTGAGTGGGAAAAGCAAAACCAGAAAACAACTACTACAAACGAACCCATCAGCGGGACGTCACTCATGACAATGGCTCCACGGGCCTGACACAATTCACTAGAGACTCATTTTCCTGTTATAGAGGGATAGTTCTACTTCTATCACACAAGAACAATTGTGGGACCTTTCTACAGGCCTCTGGCTTTAAAGCTTTTCTCTGACAGCAACCACTAGAACAAACAAAAAACGGTCAGGTCCTCCTCTGTGTGTTGGTCATCACCATGGTAATGTCAGGTGACTAGAAGAGAAACATGTAAAGTTATAAGAAAAAGTATATAAGAGATGTAATCTAGCTTACATAGTCAGCCTTACTTTGCACTCAAAATCTCTGTCAAAAGTAAGCCTTTGGCAGATCACCAGCAACCAGCACAAAGCCAGGATTAGCTAACAGAAAGAGATCTTTGAATCAGCAAAAAGATAAAAAAAAGAAAAGAAAAAAAGTGGGGATTTGCCAAATACTGTAGCTGAACTAAACTTCTGATGAAAAACTCAGAAAGACCTCAGTGTTTACAGGGAATATTTTGTGGAAAATGTATCACTCGAATACACCTTTCATGGTAAAATTCAGCCCCTTGGATTTTATATAGACTATAATGTTCTCACATACACTAGTACCGTTTAAACGTTTGGAGTCAGTAAGATTTATTTTTGAAAGAAAGAAATAATTTTATTCTAGAATGATGCATTAAATTGACCAAAAGTGACAGCAAAGACATTTAATGTTACCAAAGACAACTTCTATTTATCAAAAAATATTTAGAATTATTTCTGAAGGATCTTGTGACACTGAAGACTATGAAAACTTTGCCATCACGGGAATAAATTACATTTTAAAATATATATTCATATATATTTTATATATGAATATATTGCAACAAACGTCACAAGGTTGAAACAAAAAAAACATTTCTTTCTGTAGTCATGGTCAGCATGCTTTGGAAGAGACTAGGAAGGTAGAGAAAGTTTTTATAAGAAGACTAGAGTGAGAGTAATGATTATTATGGGATGTAGAGAAGAAGATGACACTGAAGTATTCATGACTGGAAAAAAGAAATAAGGAGGCCTTATAATAATTTGTTCACTTAACCAATCTTTGTTCTATGATAAATTAATATGCATGACTGTACTAATCATGCATATTAGGCTACCAGGGTTTGTGATTAAAACCTTGCTCAAGTTTTACCATTAAGTGGTCTAACATCACTTTACAGGTGGGTTTCCACCACAATTTCAAGAGAGTTAAGAAACAATGTAAAACAGTGAGATTCGTCCTTATATTCTGAATATTTTAAAGATAAAAGTCTAATTACTTGGACAAGGCTGCCATAGACGTTGTTGAGGAAACATCACAATCATCTGAGGAGCAAAAAAAACATATTATATTTGATGAAAACACAGACAATGGCAAAATGTAACACAAATAAATTCTGCTAAAAGAGTTCTGACAACACAGGTTCATGTATGCTGAGGAAAAAAGCAGTTGTTACCATCATCACTGAAGTCATTCTCCAGCTGATCTGGAAGCTCCTCCTCATCGACATCTAGTATCATTGCCTGTCTGAAAAGTGAAATACAATGCAGAAATAAAATGGACATCCGACACGTGACTTTTATATGAGGAGCACAATATTTAGGTGCTCTAAAAGCTGCAAAATGCAAATTATTTGTTCATTCAAGTTGTTTTTTTAATCACTCAAAACTTTTATTCAGCAAGGATGAATTAAATTGATCAAAAGTGACAATGAAGAAATTTATAATGTTACAAAAGATTTCCTTTTCAAACAAATGTTGTTCTTTCAAACTTTCTATTCATCAAAGAATCCTGAAGACGTATATGATTTCCACAGAAATATTGAGCAGCACAACAGTTTTCAGTTAATAATAAGAATAAATGTTTCTTGAGCAGCAAATCAGCATATCAGAATGATTTCTGAAGGATCATGTGACACTGAAGACTGGAGTAATGATTCTGAAAATTCAGCTTTGCCATCACAGGAATAAATTACTTTAAAATATATTGAAACAGAAAAGTTATTTTAAATTTTAATACCATTTCACAATATATCTGTTTTTTTTATGTGAAGAAACTTTTTCATGAAAATAAAAAAAAAATCTTTTTTTTTACCCCCAAATTTTGAAAAGTATTGTATATATAAAGCGTCAATCAATAAATGCACACACCTCTGAATCTCTGGATTATCCTCCTCCTCTCCTTTAAGTGTTATGGGGCTTGTGTCCATCTGAGAGGCCTGACAACTTTTCTCTTTTGTGAGATGAATGGCAGATATCTGGTTTGTTACTGTGTAAACAGACGGCGAGTGAGGAGAGGCCATATTGTGGCTAGTCACCTCTGGAATGGCACAATCACCTCTATCTGTCTTACTATCACAAACAACAGCAGAGGGGCACTTCTCATCCATTAAATCAAAACTGAGGGCACCGTTGGTTTCCATGGGTGTAAAACAAGACTCCGTATCTTCATTAATAAGGCAGATGGGCACAGTACTATCTGTGAGATGTTTTACGTTGCTCAGACCATTGAGGGTCCTGTGTCTTGCATGTACATTGTGTTTTTGCACAGCGGTGGTGGTGAACTCTGCCTCAGAGCTGATTTTTGTCACTCTCTGAGAAGCTTCACCGTGTCCTACACAGCAATCCAGCTCATTTTCTCTACTGTCTTCCACTACGATCTTCTCAAACTGCCTCAAATCCTTGGCCGCCTGGTTCAAAAGCACATCCGTGCATATGTCTTTCAAAGGCACGCTCGGTTGGGGAGGTTTCGTTGCATCTGCTTTGAGGCCTCGTGAATATGTTCCATTGCAACCGGTAATGACATTGGCAGGACTGTGCAGGTCATTGGTCTCTTGTTTGGAGTACGAGGGCATTTTGGCATTTGGGGGCCGCATAACTCCATTGCTGTTATCCCTGAGCTTGTTGCTCGTCCAAGGCAAAGACTGATTAGTAGGCATGATTTTCTCAATTACAAACCTTTGAGAAGACGACTTGGGTGGGGAGGGACAGGCAGGACAGACGGACAGCTGAGGCGAAAAGGCCCTTTTTCCTAACAGCCCTGACTTGAACCTAAACGAATCAAGGTTCCAATGGGGCTGACGGTGGCTATGGCATGCAGCAGGAGCAGCATTAATATGTGGCAAGCTCTTCGATCTAACACTGTGTGTCCTTAAACCATTACTAGCACCGTTCAAAGAACTCGCACTTGTGCTCTGTACGCGGCTGACTCTTATGGTAGGCACGTGTGGATAGGCACGTTGTGTGGGGATCCCTGAGACACAGTAGGGCTGATCATACAGCACTCTCACATTCGGCTGAGGCAGCGAATCACCCGCGCCGCCCTGCAATCTCTTTCTTTCAGTGTTGAAGGAGATTCGTGCATTGGGTGAATGGACTACAGCGGACTTGGCTTGGACGATGAGGGCAGGCCGTGATGCCCCATTCCTTACGTCTTCAGCTCCACTGGAGGCCATTAATTGCCATCTCACACCCCCCTAGCATGGGTTCAGGCACACACATAAGTGAAGAACTGAAGGGTAGAGGGGCTACAACAATAAAACAGAGAGAAATGATACCAGTTATTGATGAAATGCTCAATGTGGAGTTAACACCATTTTTGTGCCTTTCAGCAGGGCCGTAACCACCATACACATCAGTTATAAGTATCAGATATGACCAAATTGTCCCCCTTAATATATGATATTCTTGATGATGCTCTGCTGTTCTCCTTTACGCACTGCTCCATTTGGCGTTAGGATTTTTAGGCTGGTCTGCCTCAGCAGTCTAACAGCACTCATCAATTTCAAAATCATTAAGAAGGCAAATTAAATCAAAGAAGGCAGGCCTTACTGTTCACAGAAGACAAATATGAATTGTAGACAAATGTTAAACAACCTACAATAACGCAACCTACTTGACTTTTTGTCAAATTTCACCATTTTGAAAATATATTTCATTTACGAGATTCATGAGCCGTTTTCAGCATACTAGGCATATAATTAAAGGGTTAGTTCACCCAAAAATGAAAATTCTGTCATTAATTATTCACCCTCATGTCGTTCCACACCTTCGTTCATCTTCGGAACACAAATTAAGACATTTTTGATGAAATCCAATAGCTCAGTTAGGCCTACATTGACAGCAAGATAATTAACACTTTCAAATGTCCACAAAGCTACTAAAGACATTTATCAAACTCTATCAAACTGTCAAAGTCACGTGATTTCAGTAAACGATGCTTCGTTACGTCATAAGTGTTCCGAAACGTTTCGAAACTTCAATGGTTCACGTGACTTTGGTAGTTTAATACGCGCTCCGATCCACTGATTCGAAACAAATGATTCGTAAAGCTTTGAAGCTTCATGAAGCAGTGTTCTGAAATCACCCTTCACTAGATAAGTTGTTATTTTGTTTTTTTGGCGCACAAAAAGTATTCTCGTCGCTTCATAACATTAAGATTGAACCACTGTAGTCACATGAACTGTTTTAAATATGTTTTTAGTAGCTTTCTGGGCATCTGAAAGTGTTAATTATCTTGCTGTCAATAGAGGCCTCACTGTGCCATTGGATTTTATCAAAAATATCTTAATTTGCATTCAGAAGATGAACAAAGGTCTTACGGGTGTGGAACGACATGAGGGTGAGTAATTAATGACAATTTTCATTTTTGGGTGAACTATCCCTTTAAGGGTTACTGTGTGTGAAAAAACTAATATAAATAATAAAAAAAAAGAAAAGAAAAAAAAGAAAAGAAATTATATATATATATATATATATATATAAATTTGTAAATATTTTAAATTACAACAAATTCCAGATCAGACCTAGAGAACTCATGGAAATCTTTTTTCTGGATTTGCTCTACTCTAAAATATTTAAATATGTCACCTTTTGTGTAGAGTAAAACATGCTTGCAGGCCAGTGTGTTATCTCTCTCTGCATTCAGGGTTTTATTTACTTTTTTAACATGAGTAAGTATAATACGTATTATGTTATATATTGATAATCACTCAAAAGGTTGGTATCTGACATGCAGATGTCAGTCTGGCTAGAAATCTCTGTAGAATGAATTCTATGAGACAATGCCGTAACCGTGTCCTGAACAGTGGGGGGACCAAACCTTTTTTGGCAGGAGGTGGGTGTAGTTAATGGTCCTTCTTATTTAAAGAAATAATTCAAAGATTTAAGAGAATAAAGAAAAAGCCCTGGATTTATATTCACCAATTACGCATGAACAGTCCATGTACCAAAGCACCATACTAACACCATGTTTCTGGACAGGTACCTATGGTATTCTTGAATGTAATGTAGAGTAATATTAAAGTACATATCTGATACTCTAGTCTGATAATGAACTATAAAGGCACTTGGGAGGATGGGCACCAATGAAGCCCAAAATGTTTTCTGAACAGGCAGCTCACAAGATTTTGAGACACCCACACAGAAAAGGCTTGATCTTTTCTTAGTCTGAATCCTATGAGACTAGCTAAGACCAACACCTCCCCTCTTTTCAGACCAGCTTGTTATAATGATTAATCAATATGTTGGTCTTTCACGAAATTTACATACATGATCGTTGCTTTATTGTTGTGAATGGAGTCAAAGCAGACATACAGCCTGTGTCCTCAAATCCTAGTGATCTGCCTTGCCAGAAAGCGCTTTTAGGTATAACAGCCGTAATAAATAATGCCCATGTAGACAGCGCACTAGATTTTGAGACGCAGCCAAAGCGAGGGGAACTGTTAGCCTGTTAGCTCAGCACACAACAGTCGCCTCACAGTGGGTTAACAACACTTTCTCATGACACACATCACCAGCGTTCTCGTGTACGGGACGAACCAGTTTTGTTTAACACTAACGTTTATTACTACACACACACTCATATATATTTCAGTAAGTGATAAAAAGCGTCTTACCGGCTTGGGTTGACAGGGTAATTTCTAGTGTTGCCTCAAAGTCTCGCGCTCGAGAAGCCCGCCTCGTGTTGTTTTCCCTCGTGCTGCCTGCGCTGCTGCCTGTCTGACTGACAGCCACACACACTCATGATATACAGGCTATCTGTCTGAACCAGTGGTGCTATTGTTAACTATTAAAATCGTTTTCTGTAATTGAAATAAAGCTATGAAATGTAAATGTAAACATCGTATAAAAAAAACTTACAACGAAAATGTGAAATGTTGTCTTGGCAACTAACTGAAATCAATAAGTTTAAGTAGGCTAGCCTACTAAAACCGATATTAAAATTAAAGCTATATAGAAATATTAAAAGAAAAACACGAAAAACTAATAAAAATACCAAAAAGCACCTAGAAAATTACTAATTAGATTAAGCAAAAATGAAAACTGAAGATAAAATAAAAGCTATATTGGCTAATTAAAATGATTAATAAATACTATGTAAATAATACTAAAATAACACTTGTCTGAGCCATAATAAACATTTCTAGTAAAAGTTGGATGAAGTAATTGTCACACTTATTAGTATACACAAATAAATGTACATATAGGCCTATACAGATAACATTTATGATGAATGTTGTGAGGCTCTGATGGGAAACAACTACTCTACAACAAATATAAAGCTCTAAAAAGGAAGAATTGTACCCCAGATAGATATGAAAGAAGCCATTTAACTTACCTTGAACAAATTCACAAGTTCACAAGTTTTCAAGGATATACTAAACTAAATAATCTCACCAATAAAACAGAGGACAAAACAGAGCTCCGATGGAAGTTTTCTGTGGCAAAGCCTGAGTCAACTGACTAAACTGATCCAATATCCTGTGCAGTTATTGAAAACTCCTTTACAGAATGAAGTAACCCAGTATCACCATCTCACATGCACTTAAAATTAAATATGCATAGTGACAAACTACCCGCAATTCAAACTCTCAGCAGGTCACCATGATGTTGTGCCCTTAGACACACACACACATACACACACACACACACACACACACACACACACACACACACACGCGTACACTTAGTAAACAAAAGGCAGTTGCTATAGAACACACATTCTGCTAAACGTACATATCCCAGTGGCTTTACATCAAGCTCTGCAATGTACCTTTCAGGCTGAATCAAAGATAAGCTTGTACCCTTTCAGCGACCCTCATGAAATCACAATGCTGTGCTATCGTGTAAGATTCTTAGGTGAGAGAGAGCTTGATCAGATCTTTTCTTCAGTGAGCCCTAGACTGACATGTCTCTGGATAGGGTTACATGTGCAGAATTGAAGTTGTGGTTACATTACCATGGAAAGACAATTCACACATACTAACTAGGCCACGGTTGAAGTTCTGTATTCAGGGGGAAAAAATATCTGAGAATAAATGATAACATAAAGGAATACCTGGTTTATTATAATTTAGGTTTTGTTTCAGGTACTAAAACACAAAGTCTAGAAATTATGTTTGTGTAATCTGATATTCCTTATTTATTTAAAGCACAAAAAATGAAATAAATAATTAAATCTCCAGTAATCTTAAAGGCCAATTCACACCGCACAGATAAACAAGTTTGTTGGGTTTTGTTGGATCAGTGTGTCGGGGTTTGTTTTCACCTGAGTGAACATGTTCATTCAGTGTTTGCTGGTGTCTGTTGGGGCAGTGTGAACATGAACATTTTCATAAAATTCTAAATCCAACGGCCAACTTGTTTGTTGGTGTTTGTCTGTGCGATATGAATTGGCCTTAAGATGCAGTGCCAATCTCATAAGTGTACTAAAGACTTTCCTAATTAATTAGGATAGGAAAATAGAAGAGTTGTGACCTTACAAGTACAGATGAAAGCAGACTGTGTTTCTAACTAAGTGTAATTAATAGCACAGTGACAGTGGTCTGTAATAACTGTTCACAAAAGATCGCTTTAGAATTAATTTGCTATTAATCTGCTTGGAAATATCAGGCAGAATGTGGCAAAATAATACTATAGTTAAATCAAATATGGTTTAATGTGCAGGAGATCTGAGAAATTAGGTTCTGAATGGTCAGACTTGTAGTCAAGTTGAATGACTGTGTGGACTGTGGAGGCGCACTAATTCACAATAAATGAGAAAACAGCGCCACTCTCTGGTTAAATGCAGTATGGTTTCTTTCTTTCTATCTATCTATCTATCTATCTATCTATCTATCTATCTATCTATCTATCTATCTATCTATCTATCTATTAGACCACCCTGAGAATTATTTTGCAGGTTTCACCTCTCTCTCTATTCAAGCAAATCAAAAACCCAGAATAATAATATTTTAAATTCACATTTTCATTATTTGCTAAATTATATCATCTTCATCTAGTGAACTATCCAAATAAACTATCAGCCTATAAATATTCCAACATACTGAAAAAGGATAATATATATATATATATATATATATTGTAATATATATTATATATGGAAATAAAAGCTAGCATTTTGTTTCTGCTCTCTCTTCCTCCCCATCACATAGCCTATATAAAAAATGCTGGGTTAAAAACAACCCAAGTTGGGATGAAAATGGACAAACCCAGTGTTTGGGTTGTTTTAACCCAGCAGTTGGGTTAAATGTTTGACCCAACATGCTGGGCAGTTTTATTTAACTTAACTATTGTTTAAAAATTACTATATGGCTGGCTTAAAATGAACCCAAAATAGTATGGAAATTAAAAATAAGACACATAATTACTAGAGGCAACAACAATAATCAAAAGGTGAACATTTATTAATGAGCATTTAACAAATGTTTATTGTTTAAATATTATTCATTAAACTTGTTAATAAATGTTTATTTATTAAACATACTAATACATGTTCATTTCCAACATACTTTGGGTTCATTTTAAGCAAGCAATACTCTCCTATTGAGTTATATTATATTATATACTTTATATTATATCTAGCCATATATAGTCTTAAATAATTTGTATATTAAGCAACTGATAACTACATAAAGTGGATATTTTTGAAATATGCTATAAATCAAATCTTACATTTTCTAAGAAGCACTTTTTAGTTTCATAACCTTGTGCACAAGGCTTGCAATATTAAATTAACGTAAAACGACCAAACCTGTTATACCTTAAGGCACAAGTGTAGCTATATGGACATTTGTTCTTTATATATTGCAATTTAATAACACATCATTTGTCTGATGTTTAAAATCATTACCTGACAGGCAGCTCCATCCTCCCTCTCTCTCCCTCCCTCCTCTGTTTAACAGCATGTCAGAGCCTGTGGGATGGAGTTACTGCACATTACTTTCCATCTGGATGCTGCTCTGAGCAGCTTTAATGAAGACAGCTGCATCTCTCCAAACTTCACAAGACCCCTGAGTGTCCAGCAAACACTTCCAGCGGAACAAAGCTCTTTTAAAAGTAACTTTACCCACAACACACAACCCAGGACATCAAAACAGATCTTCACTCAGCCAAAGCATGAAGCTCCAGTGCGTTTCTCTTCTCATCTGTGCTTTACTCATTGGCGAGTGCTGCGGGTCTCGTCTGGACCGCTGGGTCAGAACTGGGCTTCAGTACCTGAAGCTCAACCTGTGCCGGAGGGTCTCCTTACCGGAAAGCGAGTGCAAGAAGATGTCCCACCTGCACCTGAGCGGGGTGGTCGTGTACGTATCCGAGTCCGGCTCGGGGAAAGTGTTCGCTATCCTGCCGGATTCATACTCCAGCGGTGCGCTGCAGTCCAAGCAGAGCGGCTTCTCGGTGGACACAAGCGCGGACGATGAGAGCAGGACGAATGAAGAGCTGTACCCCGGCGCGAGCGCGCATGACGCCGTGCTGCTACTGGACCCCAGTCCCGGTGAGAGTTTCGGACACCCGGTCGTTCTGTTCTATGTGGACTTCAACATAACCAAGAAGAAATGTGCTCATATGGACGGCATTTATCTGGGTGAGTGAACTGAATCTTATAGGTCAAACCTGTGATTTAAAACGATAAGTGCATAGAAAATTTTGCTTTAATGAATTAATTCAAAATGATGTACAAAAATGACCATGGCAGAAATAATTTTAGTTACACGTTTTTCTCTAGTTCTTAATACTGACTGAACCCAATAAATGAACCAATTTATTCTCAATTTTCCCGTGAGCACATATGGTCAAATGAAAGAAGTTTCAAAACAGTTGCGAGAGAACGAAAAAATGTTCAGTTGCTCAGTAAGCACAAAGGAAGTTGCAAACAAATTATTTTTACTTTGATATTGTCAGTGAAAAGAGATTATCAAGGAATAAATGCATAGTTCTTTTAACTTTTTTAGTTTAAATGTAACAACACTTTGAATTCGAATTGAACAACTGAAGTAATGTGAATGGATCAATGTGACCACTGACATGTTCTCGTGTATTAGCTATGAGCCATGATACATTAGACCCAAATATGTTTTATTGAACTCTGATACAGATATGTTATCATATATAAACTGGAATTAAAAAGTTCTGTTCATGTGATTTTTTACACCAGCCATGTACAAATATAGAAAATGTTGAAAACTCTGTGCAAAATACACCAACAAGTTTAGACAAGTTTTACCAGTGTAATTAAATGTGTTAATATTTTGACAGTTCCAAATGTTTATGTCTATTTGTGGTATTTTGGTGTAAATTACCATGGTAAAAGCGGTGTTACACATTAACTTCTATCAGGACACCTTACTAATTATAATGAAATTATATGTAATTATAATCAATTACTATAATAGCATAATAATGTGTATTTACAGCAGCTAAAACGGCACAAAATAATTACATATGAGTAACAAATTACACTGTAACAAATACTATGATGCATAATGTTTGTTTACATTTCATACACTGAAATAAAACTCTTAAGGGATGGGCATTGAGGAATAAGAAAAACATCCTGCAGAAGTGAACAACACTGAAGCGTCACAGAAGCGTGCAGACAAGCAAACATCTAGATCAGACTGTAAGTTTGGTAAAAGTCTTCCTCAGTGATTTCAATAGTGAGCATTTTGCTCTATAAAAAGCAAGTTTTTTCAACACGTCATGACATAAACAAAGGTCATCTGCCCTGTGACATGAAGCTGTGTGAATTAGTCTGCACGAAGATCTGCTCTTAGGAAGTCGGGCCACAGACCCCCTGCAGGGAAAGTGGAGGGCAGACGCACGACTGAGCTGAGAGTCATGCATTCACAATAAGAGTGGTCAATAATTCATTCCTGACTGAGAGTTCAGTTCTTAACACTGGGTTCAGTGCCCAGCTGTGCCCCTGGTTCACTATAGTGAAGGGCTCAAGTCAACCCATCACTAAACTTGAACATTTGCACCATCACTGCTGAAAGATACAAGAAAAGTTGTGATAAAAGCTTATTCTAATACATTTTGTTGACTCTGGGCATCAATGGTTCATCCATTTAACCTTTCCATTGCACAAAA
This sequence comes from Ctenopharyngodon idella, assembly GCF_019924925.1. Taxonomy (NCBI): domain Eukaryota; kingdom Metazoa; phylum Chordata; class Actinopteri; order Cypriniformes; family Xenocyprididae; genus Ctenopharyngodon; species Ctenopharyngodon idella. Next base: position 23,575,497 of record NC_067228.1, read on the forward strand.
GGTTCTTTAGATTATTAAAATGTTCTTCACACTAAGAAAATAAATGGTTCTTTTAACAACTGTTCACTCAAAGTTTCTTTGGGGAACTAAAATGGTTCCTCGATGGCATCGCTGTTTATTTTTAAGAGTGTAGGGCACAAACTGTTTTTCAACAGACTGTTTTATAGTATTAAGTAAGTATCAGGTTGTCTTAAAGTATCACATTGACAGCTTATGTACTAATAACATCCAGAACAAAGTCATTTAATATCTAGACTGGATTGTTTGAATATGATTTAATATGGACTGCATCTGAAGCTGAAACATTATGCTGGAAGGAAGGACTCGAGATATCCATACCCAATACTAAAATCCAGGCAACTAAGATGCTGTCTTCTGATGAATTTTTGAAGGCAACATAGATGTGTCCTTCTATGAAATCCCATAATCCTCTGTGTTTGGGTAGGCCATTTGTGGATAAATTAAATGGCAAATGAGTGTTCAAAGGAGTACATTTAATAACAAATGATATTTTCATCAAATTATTACTCAATCTACGCTACTGTACAAAACTTTGGGGTTGCCAAGATTTGAAAAAAATCTCTAGGTCTGCATTTATTTGCTGAAATACAGCAAAACTGTAATACTGTGAACACGATCCTTCAGAAATCATTCTAATATGCTGATTTGGTGCTCAAGACACATTTCTTATTATTATCAATGTTGAAAACAGTTGTGCGGCTCAACAGTTTTGTGGAAGCAATGATATATTGTCCCCCCCCCCCCCTTCTTTAGAGAATCTGTCTTAGGTTTTGGACACAGCCATGGCAATTATGTAAATATATTTAAATAAACTCTCATTTAAAGAAAATTCTTAAAGGCTAAGCACACATGTCGGCCTCAAGCCTTCCTCAATCGAAATTGTTTCAAGAAATATATTTGGCAACTGAAGACAAAATGAAGCTCAGGAAGGGCAATAATGAGCGGACACATTAGAAATGATAAACAAAAATGCTCTGGTTTACACATGAGCACAAGGCTTGTGTGACTCAGTTCAAATCTGGAACCGTTTTCAAGTCTCACTGTGTCCAAGCTTGACCATCTCATCCGAAGATGTGGTGATAATCAGAGACTGGAATGGAAGCTGGGTTTAGTTCTGGCCACATTTAAAATCACCCAAAGTCTCTCTGCGTTTTTGTAATGGGCCTCCGGATACAACTGACCACAGAGAGAGACTCATTAGGGCTACTGATGCTGTCTTACCCCACATTCCCAAATCACGGCCAGCCAAGGAAACCTTTCATTACGAGAGGCAATTTTAGTTGTTAAGTGAAATGGATTTATAATGGTTTGTGATTACACCTCCTGCGCTGCTGTCTAATTCAGGCTTCCTCAGCGTGAAACTGATAAAAATTGCTTGGCGTCAATAGCCCCGCTGCAGTCTTGTCTAAAGTGCGGCATGTGCTTGAATGGATAGTTTGGAGTTATGGCAGATTACTGAAGGAATGCAAGCTGCTCTGCCCAGACTGATGCTATGCCTGTTTAAAAGTCATCATTATTGCTTTTCCTGAAAGGACAGTTTCTCTTTGTCACTTTCTCAGGGTAGAAATTAGTATTGCAGGCAGCTCTTTCTTATTAAAGCCAGGTGGACGATCGCATGACAACGGTAGAGGAATAAACCCTGGACAAATTACGCTGAATGTTCTCATTTATCTAAGTCATGAGGTTTTCACACAAACATCGCGCAAATATTGACGCTGGCATGTTCTTGAATGATCACCGTGCAATAAACCAAAAACATCCCTCATTATTAGGGATTGTTGCTTGGATAAATGTTTCAATAACTATCTAGGCCAGGGTTTTTAAACTTTTAGATGCCACAGACCCCCAAATATGATTATCCTAATGTGAGGGACCTCCAACCTAAAATTTAAAAGGCATCTATCTTTTATAAACACCAAAAATTAATATTTTATTTTAATTTATTTTTTACTTTTTTAATAGTATTTCTCTAGACTTTTCTACAGACACCCCATCATTCCTTGCGGCCCCTGAGGGTCTCTGGAACCCAGTTTGAAAATCACAGCTGATCTAGGTGACTATCAGCAGATTGTATTTGTACATTAACTGTTTCATGCAACATATATACAGGGGAGGAGTGCTTGACTATGGCTGTGAAAACACGCTGTCAGAACCAGCTGAAGCGGAGAAGGAGTCGCAGCGATCGCATAGCGAGCCGAGCGAGGGCCCGCAGGAGTACGGTGGCCAGAGCCGGCCGTGTGGAGCACAGCAGCGGACTCTGTGAGATTCACTTTCTCCCCCTGGTTGTGGGTGTGAAAGATAGCAACCGAACACAACGCCTGCGCTGTGTAGGTGAGTCACCAAATTGTGAAGTTGAACAGGTTTAATTATCTTTGGAATGTCAATGACAAACTCTAAGAAAGAGGAAGCAATGGAAGCACAATTTGCAATTATGCCAGTATAAACAAGTTATTTATATAGTGAAAAGAAGAGAATAAGACCTGAATCTCCCACCATTTTGTAAACTTCAACCACTTGCCACTCCACTCCAAAAATCTACCGTCCAAAGACATCAACCTGATGTCAGCCATGCCAAATGATTCACAGGCAGAGAGCATTTCTGATTGGCAAATATTTGTTGTTGCTGTCACTGAGACATTTCTTAGAACACCTATTTCAGTGAAGTATGCACTCCCAAAATCAGTTTAAGTACTTTTAAAGGTGCGTCATTTTGGAATTACCGTGATGAAACACTAATGGCAGTAAAGTGTAGTTAAGCAGTTATTTCGTAATGGTCCTGTTTAATAATTCCTATAACTGAGCAGTGTCAGTATGCAAAAATAATCAGAAAATCAATGAAAGACATACAATATAGTTTATTGTAGCTAGCAGAGTTGAATAACTTTCTAATGGCCAGCTAAATAAACTATCTGTTTATTAATAAGGCATGTACATATCTCTTACTTGTTATATTGTGGTTTCGTCTGTTGATTGCTTAATTTTCACTGATTCATTTTGACATCCGATTCCGAGAACAGCTCTGAGTAGAAATATTTCATAATATTTCTGTTTAATAATTCCTATAACTGACTATTGTTAATGTCTAAATAATGCTAAAAATAATCTGAAAATAATCAAAAGACATTCAATATAGTTTAATGCAGCTATAGCAGGGCTGAATAGCTTTTTAACAACGTTCAGGCATTTTCATAACGGCGTTAATAGTGTTGCCATAATAATGCATAATTCCGAGTCCAAGTACGCAAAAAGCTCAGAGTAGAACGTCTGAGTTATCTAGTAATTACAGTAATTCAGCAGCATAAAGGTGTGGTCACATTAGTAATATTTTTATGAAATTTCATGGGCAAAAATGTCCATTGTCTATAATCAATAGTGTCTATGGTCACTTTCAAACCACACTTGGTCAAACAGAACAAAGTGGCGAATTCGTGCATAATATTAAGAGTTAGTTTACCCAAAAATGAAAATTCTGCCATTAATTACTCACCCTTATGTTGATTCAAACCCGTAAAGGACTTTCCTTAATCTTCAGAATGCAAATTAAGATCTTTTTAATTAAATCTGAGAGCTGTCTGTCCCTCCATAGACAGCTACCACTTTGATGCTTCAAAAAGTTCATAAAGAGATCGTAAAGCTAATCCATATGAATTGAGCAGTTTAGTCCAAATTTTCTGAAGAGACACAATCGCTTTATATGATGAACAGATTAAATTTAGGCTTATATTCACATGTAAACATTCATCAACTCACATAGTTGTGGTAAACAGAAGCTCAAGCATGTTTGCTTGACATGCGAGAACCAATGAGGTTCATTCTCGTGTGTTACGCAGCAAGTTTGAGCTTCTGCAAGAGGTTTGTTCTCATATGTCATTCCGGTTCGGCTGAGCTTCTGTTTATGTTCGCTGATCAATTTTTACATGTGAATAAAAGCCTACATTAAATCTGTTCATCATAAAAAGCGATCGAGTCTCTTCAGAAAATTTGGATTAAACCACTCAATTCATAGGGATCAGTTTTACGATCTCTTTATGAACTTTTTGAAGCGTTTCAATTGCCTAGCTGTCTATGGAGGGACAGAAAGCTCTCAGATTTCATCAAAAAGATCTTCATTTATGTTCCGAAGATGAACGTAAGTCTTACGGGTTTGGAACAGCACGAGGGTGAGTAATTAATGACAGAATTTTCATTTTTGGGTGAACTAACCCTTTAAGTGTTAACCATGTCAAATTCGGGTCGTAAAATAAAGTTATACTGAAATTCTTCTCTCCTACTTTTTGATGCTGCTCACCTGAAACCTAAAGCTAAGTGATGTGGTTGTTGCTGTAGATCACCCAGACTTTGCCAGATGCCCACAGCCTTTGCCACTGACCAGCCCCAGTGCGCCCATATCCAGCTGTGAGCTCAATAAAAACACCCGACGGTGCCTATCAGCAACGCCTGGCCACACACCTGTCCTGCCGTCTCTACCAGACCTGTGATCATGCTGTTCTCTTGTCAGGTACAAAAACATTGACTCAAAGAACTCATTTGTATGATCTGACCCTTGATCAGCTTATTGATGTTTGAAATGCTGGACGAATACTTGGACTTATCAGCTGTCTCAGGTATGCAGCTCTTATGTAACCTTTAACCTGTGCACGTGCAGGTGGCTGGCAGGAGCAGATAACATACCAGCGGCATGCGCAGAACCTGCAGCTCTTCTACCAGATGCTGAGGAACAACGGCTTCCATAAAGACCACATAAAGACATTCTTTGCTGGGAACGGACAGGTAGCAGGTTAGAGGACATTTCATAATTTCATCATTTCATCTTTTATTGAGGTACTGCAAAAAAGGTAATTCACCCTAATGCTTTACATTCAGATACAATAATTGTTTTTATTTCCACATCTAAAGAGACCGAGGGGATGTATCCAGCCACAGAGAAAGAGGTGATCAGGAATCACATTTCCTACATCTGCCGAAAGCAGCACTGTGTGGATTCTCTGGTTCTGTACTTGAACAGCCCCACACGCAATGACGGCACCATGCTGCTTTGGGACCGCAATAACAACGGCATTGTGAGTGTGTGCGTCCGATCAGACATTCCGATGATCATTTAGTATAACTAGTACTGAACTGGGAATGGATACACTAATGTTAATGTTCAAACATCTAATATCAAGGAAAAAACATGAACACAATCACTATAGAGCACAACAATATCTGCCCAATTTTTACAGTGGCCTCAGTTCCCAAAGTATTTTTCCCTTTCATTTTGTCTACAGACATTTCAAAGTTTTTTTTATTAGAAATGACAATTAGAAAAGTTATATAAAAACTAGAAAAAAGACTAAACGTACAAGAATTGTGTGAGGCAACAAACTACTCATCCAATGAAGAATTTTGAATGACGCAATCAAATAAAAAACTATCATTATAAAATGATAAATAAATACACCTAAAAACGTAGAAATTATACAAATACACAGATACAAATACACTACCATTCAAAAGTTGTTTTTTGACAGAAATTAATACTTTTATTCAACAAGGATGCATTAAAATTAGAAATATATCGGCCAATAAAAGTAATGTATAGAAAATGCTAAGAAACCAGTTTGATATACAATATTAATAGTAATTATATTAATATCATTCAGAAAGTTAAGAAATTATTAATCTTCTGAATTTAGTTAATGTGTTAATATTAATTTGAGCAATGTGTTGGTTTATAACTGATACCAGTTACTGAAACAAGTTGATCAAACGGAGAGAATAAAGTTTTTATTTGCATTTCTTTCAAAATATAATAATAAAAAATATAATGATTAATTATTCATTATGATGAAATTATCATTAATTTAAAAAGGGTACAAAAGGCAGAACCCCCAAACTATCAGTATCAGCAGATATCACTCTGAATAATCGGCTATCTTTACATTTAGTTTTGGTGCATCTCTAATTAAAATGATCAAAAATGACAGTTTTTCTTTTATATTGTAATCTATTATATTGTGATCGTTTTCAAATAAATGCTGTTCTAAATAAATGTTTCTTGAACAGCAAATCAACATATTAGAATGATTTTTGAAGGATCATGTGACACTGAAGACTGGAGTAATGATGCTGAAAATTCAGCTTATAATAAATTACATTTCAAAATATAATAAAATAGAAATAAAGAAATAAATAAATGCAGCCTTGGTGGTGAGCATAAGAGACTTTCATGAACATTTAAAACAACAACAACAATAACAACAAAATCTAACTAACCCCAAACTTTTTGAGCAGTAGTGTATATGAGCAGTTTGATTACATGGTTTATGTCATTCGAAAAGTGCTTGGAAACGAGATCTTTTGGCACAAATTCCACATCTGCAGGAAAAGCAGCTTCTCTAAACGCAGGATCATTTTCTTCAGGATTATGATTAGTGTAGTTTTTCATTTAGAAATAAGCTATTAAACAACTGTTTAAAAATGAAATTGAAATTACACTGACTTATGGCTTCTACAGAAGCATATATTGTCATTCTCAGACATCTAGGACTGTTTTGAAAGGTCTATACGTTACCATTAAATATCTATATCTATTTCGGTATGGAGGGGAAAAAAATAAATAATTTTTTTTTTTTTTTTACTTTCAGAACCCCACTGTTGAGCTCTGTAGTGATTTAAAACCTGTTATTTATTTGTGAAAATATCTTAGTTCAGTGGATTTCTTGTAACAGGATTGTATTTTCACAGTCAAGCCTACTATGTTATTCTGAAGGCGCTGAGGTAGATTTGTTTTAAATGTGGGGTTACAGGAAGCACAGAGAGGACAGATGAATAAGAAGAGTTTAGGAATCTCTTATCTTCCCGTAAACGAATCCAACGTGTTTCCCCAAGCCCACCACTTCAAAGTGCCCACTAACCAAAGGATAAAAGTATTACGCTATGGAGGTTGACTTCTGGTTGACTCTCATCTGTTCATTCGGTTTCATTTCTTGGAAGGGATGAATATGCAGACACTTTGCACTTTGGTGGTACTTGTCTTACAACCGGAGTATTTTTAGTGCTGCTAATGAGAACGCCACCTGTGTAGCAAACATCCAAGAGGGGATGCTTCAAACCGCATTCCCTTAATGCACATGGACAACCCAGAGCAAACTTCTCACTTAACAAGAAAGACGAGAGGAGATTAGATCGGATTTCATAGAGAAATATGGCACAAACTTAAGTCCCCAATCTTATTAAGAAACACAGACAGGTCCTTTTATCAACTCACAATAGACCAGCCATCCAACTCATGCCTCTTTCATCTATCATTAATACAATCATTCCAGAAACTGTGCACACATTTAATTATATTGCTTTTATAGAGTACACTCATGTTGCTTCACCAAAATCCCACAATCCTTTGCAAAAAGGTGGTAAGTAATCCCGGCCATATGTTTAGAGCAGGGCAAACAGAAGGGAGCAGACTGCACAGTAAAGCCCACCCTTCCATGACAATAGGGACAGACTCTCTAGGGACAAAGGCAACAACCTGATCCCCAGACAGGGATGTAGTGACAAAGGGGGGCTTGAGAGAAAAGGACCACACAGGATCAGGGCAACCAGACGCTCGGCTTCCCACAGGAAAGCTGCTCATTTCATCTTAAAGTAGAAAGAGTTCGGCAAACTGTTCATTTCAACAACTGCCATTAGCATGAATGTCAGGACAAATGAATGTCAGCTCTACTATTGAAGTACCTTACAACAGACCACAGTCATTTTAGTGAAAAAAAAAAACTGGGAAAAAATATAAAATTAATGTTAGAATATTCTCTCATAATTGATTATAATATATTTTATATTATAATTTCATATTAATATTATTCATATAATATTTTTTATTAATAGTAATATACACTACCATTCAAAATTTTGGGGTTAGTAATATATATTTAAGGAATTTTAAGAAATTAATACTTTTATTCAGCAAGGATCCATTAAATTGATCAAAAGTGACAGTAATAACATTTATGTTATAAAACATTTAAATTTCAAATAAATTCTGTTCTTTTGAAATTATCAAAATATGCTAAAAATATTAAGCAGCACAACTGTTTTCTACATACATGATAATAAGAAGAAATGTTTCTTGAGCAGCAAATCAGTATATTAGATTTTTGAAGGATCATGTGACACTGAAGACTGGAGTAATGATGCTGAAAATTCAGCTTTGCAATCAGGAATGGACTACAACAGAAAACAGTTATTTTAAATTACAGTATTTCACAAAATTAATAGTACATTAACAATATTAAGTCAATAGTAAGTTCTGTCACGTTTTAGATTAGGGTCCAATTCTCACTATTAACTAACTATTAACTATGACTCCTAATTACTGCGTATTAATAGTAAGGTAGTTGTTAAGTTTAGGTATGGGGTAGGATTATGGGATGTAGAATATGGTCATGCAGAATAAGGCATTATGCACTTTATAAATACTAATAAACAGCCAACATCCTAGTAATATGCATGCTAATACGCAACTAGTTAATAGTGAGAACTGGACCCTTAAACTAAAGTGTTACCGTAAGTTCTTTTGATCAAATAAACGAAGGCTTGAACACACACACACACACACACACACACACAAAAACAATTAAAAAAATTGTACCAACCTTTACATTTTGAATGGTAGTGTATTTATCATATATTATGATATTGCTGTTGCCAGTTTTATAAAAGCATGATCCACTCGAGTCCTTGCATTAGACTGCTTTTACCTCAAGTTGTGCTTAAGAACAACCCTTACCCCTAGTAAAATCAAATGTAATGTACAGACTTTTCTGGATTGCTGCTGAATGTATAAAAGAAGAAAGCTTTATATTTTTTTTTTCCTCCAGGCAGATCTGAAGGAGCGTTACTCTGTGGGGGAACTGTTGTCGGATCTGGCTGGGTGCAGGGCCAGTCGGGTGCTGCTCTTTGTGGAGCAGAGCTACAGTGGGGCCCTCAGCAAGAGACTGATGGGATCTCTCAAACACGTCAATGTGGTGCTGCTGAACGGGCTGCCCTGGGTGCACACAGCTGAGTTCTGGGCCTCTCTGCAATCATCTGACTGCCTCATAGACCACCGCAGTAAGGTGAGACTTTGCAAGCCTTTACACAGCTATACCTATGAACCTTTTTTTTTTTAATTGTACAAAAAAGAAAGAAAGAAAAAGTATCGACATTATTTTTAACATGAGAGTGGGCACGACCATTTGTAACTTGAATGTGTTTGGCTTCCAGTATCTTCCCCATCAAGTTATTTTAGCTGTACAAAAAACAGTCCTTTATGCTGCTTAATATTGCAAACTAGTATTTGTTATTATATTAAATATCGTAATCATAAACACACTGATTTGTAGCGCAACTAGTTTTACAATTACTGCACTGTTATTCTTCTAGTTTTTTACTTGCGGCTAATGAATGAGCTATGTTTATTAAGTAACAATAAAGATTAATATTAAATGAACAGCTCACTGTTGAATTAACATTAACTAATGAGACCTTATTGTAAAGTGTTACCGAAACTCATGTAGCTGCTCATTTCTTTGTGAAAGGAGATGGAGACTGTCAAACTCCAAAATGACAAAGTAGTTCTATGTTTATGATGACCTACTGTACATCCTACGACTCATGAACTTCTGCTGTCTTCTTAAATGTTATGTTCTGTGGAACAGACCCAAATCTAAAAAAGTCCTTTTTAAATGAAAATGGTCACAAGACAAATGGCTTGGTGTCGATTTGTTATTCTTGTAGTAAACACAACTTTTAGATTTCAGATCTTCTGTGGAATAACAACTTATATTTCTGTCTGTTTCCACACAAAGCTATCGTATGACTTGAAGTCTTTAAAGGGTTAGTTCAACCAAAAATGAAAATTCTGTCATTAATTACTCACCCACATGTCGTTCCAAACCCGCAAGACTTTCATTCATCTTTGGAACACAAATTATGTTTTTGATGAAATCTGAGAGCTTTCTGTCTGTCCATAGACAGCTACACAACTACTACTTTGACGCTTTAAAATGTTCATAAGGAGATGGTAAAACTAATCCATATGAACTGAGCGGTTTAGTCCAAATATTCTGAAGAAACTTAATCACTTTATATGATGAACAGATTGAATTTAGGCTTTTATTCACATATAAACATTGCTCAGCGAACATAAACAGAAGCTCAACCGAACCTGCTTCATGCTCTTTCGGAAACTCAAACGTGCTGTGTAACACACCAGAATAAACCTCACTGGTTTTCGTGTGCGTCAAGAAAACATGCTTCATCTTCTGTTTACCACAACTAATGTGTGAGTTGATGAATGCTTATATGTGAATTTAAGCCTAAATTAAATCTGTTCATCATGTAAAGCGATCGAGTCTCTTCAGAAAATTTGGACTAAACCGCTCAATACATATGGATTGGTCTCACGATCTCTTTATGAACTTTTTGAAGCGTTAAAGTGTCAGTTGCATAGCAGTCTATGGAGGGACAGAGTGCTGTCAGATTTCATCAAAAAGATCTTCATTTGTGTTCCGAAGATGAACGAAAGTCTTATGGGTTTGGAATGACATGAGGGAGAGTAATTAATGACAGAATTTTCATTTTTGGGTGAACTAGAACTTTAAATTAGTTCTCTCTTTGCTTAATCCACCACTAGAGTTCTATGACGCCCCGATTGGGTGATGCTGCTCTGGGTCTGCTGAACGTGACTTTGGCCGGTGCTCCGTGTAACTCCACCCCACCCCTCACCGAGGCCGAGATGAGGAAGGAGTACATGGGCTGCCAGAACCTGCCCACAGCTCTGTGGTACCGAAAACGGCCCAAGACCGACAACAGCAGGAATTGAAACTGACTGCTTCCAGAATGACTAGAGCCAACTGTTTCCAATACGTAATTCGGACACTCCAGTGGAGTACTTCCGCGGAAAACAAGTACCAACGAGTAGTCCTAGAAGTATGATTTTGTATAATGCACAAACATCAAATCCATGACCAGCCCTTTCCTCTCACAAACACACACAAAATGATCTACCTGTGTGTGCGCACTTAATTCACCCTATGATGCACATAGACCCTGACAAGCTGTGGAGGAACGGAGACTACATATAGTGCTCGTTTAAGTAGAGGCGGTAATGCAGGACAGAGAGAGAAAGCGTCTGACATGTCCTCACTATGAACCTCAGTTCCCCTGCTTGCTGCTCCGTAGAAGGCGTCCCGTGGGGAGCATCCCATGCGAACTTCTCCTCTCTCCGCCTGCCGCGGGGGTTCAGCGCAGGGGCATCCGCGCTCCTTTACCAGAGTGCTCTTCCGTGGGTCATCGCACAGGGCGCGCCTGGAACTGAACAATGGTGACAAGGCCACTCTGAAACACACCTCACACTCACTTGAACATTTCAGGACAAATCTCCTTGTCCCTCCTTCAGCTCAATAAGGGACAGGGCGGTCCAGCATGATTTAGTAATGAGAAATGTTCCCTCACCACGTCTGGACCCTAGCAGACACTGGGCTCTGCAAGCATGTATTTAAGTCAGACCTCTTTTCCACGCTGAACTAACCACTCTGTCCGCAGTATTCCCTTATCACCGCAAACATTTAAACGCCAACCACTGATAATGTTGACAGTGACGAGAAGGTATTTCAGGCTCCATGCCAGCTCCTGTGGGAATTCATACACATTCTTCAGAAATGACATACAGTGGGACGACATTTTTCTGCAGTGCATCTACTCTGTCAGAAACAGACTAAAATTCAAAAGTTTGGGGTCGATAAGATTTTTTAAATGTTTCTGAAAGAAGTCTCTTGTGCTTGACAAGGCTACATTTATTTGATCAAACACAGTAAAAATGGTTAAATTGTTAAATATTATTACAATTTAAAAATAAGCATTTTGTTTTTCAATACATTTTAATCTTTTTGAATTTATTTTTATCCTTCAGAGATCATTCTAATATGCTGATTTGGTGCTCAAGAAACATTTCTTCTTATTATTAATGTTGAGAACAGTTTATTCAGAATTCTTTGACAAATAGAACAGCATTGATCTGAAATATAAATCTTTTGTCACATTATAAATGCCTCTTATTGTCACTTTTGATCAATATAGTGTATCCTTACTGGAAAAAAAACCTTACTGACCCCAAACTTTTTAACTGACTCCCTCATGGATGATAATTCCTTCCTGCTTTTCCCATTATATTGATGTGAGTGGGTCAAAGCCCCATCAAACCTCAGTGCATTCTAGTCAGTCATTAACTCTACGTCTAAGCCTAAATCATTACAGATAAATATCTGTTTTTGTATAGTTATGTGTTATCCTGTAAATATTTCTGTCATGTTGTACTTAATGAATGAATTTTAATGTCAATTGTCTTAAAGGAATATACATGTCCTTGTTTGTGTTAAACTGTAGCTGGAGTGAAAAGATGTAAATACTCTAAATAAATTAACTTTTGTACATAGTCGGGGTTGCATTTACAAACTTTATTTTTTAAACTTTTGTTTTAAAATGAAGTACTTACCAACTTGTGCATATTCCACATAAAAACAAAACAAAAAATTTCATAAAAAATGCAGCTACAGAGCCAGACTATTCTTTCCTTCTTTGGTATTCCTGAATATTTCTGTGGTCCATGTAAGTCCCTTCTTGAAAGTGAAATATCTTTCACCTTTCGAAAAGCAATTTATCACTTAAAAATAGTTCAGACTTCAATTCCTTTCAATACTTTCAAAAATAGAAACATTTCCAAATAATATGGAAAAGACATCAAAAAAAGAAAGGTTTACTGTATGTCAAACACCTCTTAAGTTCAACATGTCATTTATATTAAAATACTGGTTTAATGTACAGTAGATATAATTTTTTTAATCTCAAACTATAAATGTGAACAACAGATATGATCTTTGAGGAGGAATACATTGTTTATATGGTTTGGTAAAGCATCTACACTTTGGTGAAAGTTTTTGGCTCAGCCTAAATATAGTCCTTTGTTTTTGGAGAAAAAATAATTGGGAAGACTTTATTTTACAGTGTACATGCTAGACACACTACATGTTACTGAAATCAAACAAAGTAAACTGAATGCAGGGAAATACTGTACATGCATTTCATTAGATGTACTCAGTATGAACTGAGTAAATACAGAGTAACATGAACGATGAAATATAAAGTAAGACCAAAAATTCTTGTGCCAGCATTATAATGAAAGAAACATGACCCTGAGCATATTACCCACAATTACCATCTGTAGATCAAGGATAGAGATACTTCCATTCCTCACATTCTACAGCGATAAATATGAGTGTAAACAAAGGAAGTTATAATATAAAAACACAACGTAACAAAAATGACTGCATATAGTCACCACATGACAGTATTTGTATACTACTGTTGTTTCCTAAACATTAAAGGAATAATTCACCAAAAAAATAAAAATTCTGTTATCATTTACCTCTATGACTCTCTTCTGTGAGAAATAAAAGGAGATATTTTGAGAAATGTCTCAGTGTTTTTTTTCCCCATACAATGAAAGTCAATAAGGACCAAAATGGTTACCAACATTCTTCAAAATATCGTCTTTTAATTTTCCTCAGAAGAAATAAAATCTTAGAATTTGGAACGACAGTGAATGAGAGTGAGCAAATGACGACAGACATTTATTTTTGGGTGAACTAACCGTTTAAAACATATTAAGAGGTACTCAATGATTGGTTGATCTTTAAGCAGACCTGTGTAATTGTTCCCTGAGAAACACTCTTTGTAGTTCATAACTTCTGTGGAGTCTGGTGCCCCTGTGTCTGAGATGAAATTTAGAGCTTGGTGGGCTTTTTTACCATTTTCCTGATCGATTTCACCATCATCATTCATCATCGCTGCTCTATCAGCTTCAGCCGCTCTGCTACAGGCTCCTGCGGTTGTTCTTCTGTGGAGACCTCTGACTCTGGGGTTTGCTGCTGTTTTAACCACATAGCTGCGTACAGTCCCCCCATGGCCAGCAGCTCCTCATGCCTATAGACAGAGAGCAGTCAGAGACAACATAAGCAGACAGATCACTTGTAGAAAAGTGCACAAGAGAAATTGCAACACTAAATATGATGGTGGCTGTAGAGGCCAATTCACACTGCACCAACAGACGTCGACCAGCGGCAACAGACACTTCATCGGGTTTTTTTGTCGGATCAGTGCATTACCCTTGTCGGCATCTGTAACCGTTGATCAGTTGGTTTTCGCCAATTGAACATATTGAATTGTCATTTGTCAGGTCGTGGAAAGCCTGAGAAGTGACGTACTGCAATCTGGTGATTGTCCGTGTTGGTCGGTATAGTGTTAATTTGCCTTAGGAAAGGAAGTTGCATCTATTTGAAAAATGGGAGTTAAACTTCAGCACAGCCAACAGTTTTTGAGATTTCTGACATTTCCGATTAAAATAAGAAATTTGCTTGACTTTAACCTAGACAGAAAACAGCAGCCCAGGGCATTGCCAAGATGGCTGCCAAAGTGGACTGGCTTGCCTTAAAAGGACTTTAGAGCAGTTTAACTTCACAGGGGGTTGGGGAAGCCAAATGAAAGCTTCCCTTTGGCTCCAAAAAATCACTTAAGGGCAAGGAAACTCTCAGGACCATCTCCATTCTCTTTCTTTTCTTTTCTCTTCTCAGATTGCTAAAACAGAGAGTTAGGTGGGTCGGTCTAGGGTCAAGTTTGTTGAGGCATCAATTACTTGGAAGTATGACATCAAAAGTGAAGCAGACACAGTATGGGGCAATGAGCTTTGGGAATGAGAGTGTGGAAAATGTTTTCATCATAATGGAAGGTCACACCAGAAGTTTTAAACCGATATGAGGAAGCATTCTGTAACAGCCGCAAAAGCAGATTTTTCCCTGTATAAATTAATGACATGGCCAGTTCTTATCCTCCAGGATCCCCACACCTTTTGGTCAAAAAATACAAATTATAATATAATAAAATACAATTTAATATAATGCATGTTTTTTGCTGAGCACAACTAGAATTATAGGCACGAATTTTCCAGGCATGAAAAAAAAAAAAAAAAAAAAAATCACTATTTAAAAATTCCCGGATACTTCTAGCTATTCAATGACCATGTGAACCCAGAATCCACCATCCTTGTCAAACCTTTTCTCAGAGATTTCCCAGACCACAGACGTCTCTTTTCAGGAAGCAGCCTGTTAAGGGGCAGCACAAGGTGTATCTATTAATTCCTCTATTCTGAAAGCATTAACCCTTCACCTCCCTGAATGGACATTCCCACCTTGCTCTGTTCCTGTGAACGTGAGTATTCCGATATGCTGTTCCTATGGGTTAAAAGCCCGTGTGGGTCGTGTTTACATCGCAGTGTCAGTCAGGGCTGAATGTGCCTGGTGTGGAGTTACATCCCTGATGGCTGTGTGTGTCTTGCGGACGGTCTGTTGGCTGTAGCTCATATATCAAAGGGCAGAAGTGAAGGACAGTGAGCACAGGGTTAACACCAGGGCTGAACGGTCAGGATGAATGGAGAAGTCCATTAGTGGGATGCTCTGTGTGTGTGTGTGTGTGTGCGTCAGGTTTAAAGGAAGAACTCTGTGTGTGTGTGTGTACCACCTGAGGGCCTGCAGCGAGACAGGACACAGCGATCAGGCTGGGTGTGGACTGCTCGGACACTGAGAGACTATATCCTGTCTCTGGGAAGATGAGGACGCACTCAGACGGCCCTCAGGTTAAGACTACAGATTGACTGATAACAAGAACAGCGCCTCTGGGACACTCTCACACACAGATCTTAGGTTTCCCAAGGATGAAGAAGACCCTGTCTGTCCCAACACGTCTATGGTTCACTCTCCACCGAACTTAAGGAATTTCACTCAATCAGGACAGAGAGGGTGTCACATTTCCTCTTTTATACCGCCTGGGATCTGGCCGTTCTGAGGGGGGAAAGGCCAAGCAGGGTGTGTCGTTTGAATCTTTACAGTAGGTTTTTCTCTCTGAAACACAGATGTTGGAGGACAAATGCACACACACACTACTGACCTTCCTCGTTCTGCAATCCGCCCGTCATGAAGAACGAGGATCTGATCGGAGCTGATGATGGTGGATAACCTGAAAATACAAATGAATGTTACTGGATTAAATAAAGAATACTAAATCAATCTAACACTTACTTTAAGTTAAATTTTAAAAACACTAATCACACTGTTAAATGTAATCTTTCGCAAACCTCCATTACTTTTCCATACTGTACATCATATTGTTGTGATGTCCTAATTTAATTAAAACACATTTTATTTTTAATATATTCACGCAAAATACTATCGACATTTAATATTGGCTGGTTATTGGTTATCAGCCTATATCAGAAAATAAATACAAGCTTTTTGGTATTGAACAAAATGTTACTATACATTCCTAATTAATGTCATGTGTGCAAACAACATATTGAGCAGAGAGTTGACAGTGAGGAGTCAACTGGTGAACTATGAAACCTGTTTTCATACAGGTTTCCAAAAAACAGGGCATGACACATCAAGCCGACAGTCAGCCGATGACGAGCCACCGTTGTCAGCCTAATTCTCCGAGGTGTTCTGCACCATTGCCCCCAACTGGACCTCCGTTTGTGGTTTTTCGGCCAAATGAGCATGTTAAATTGGTCAGTGAGAGTTCACTCTAATTCAGCTTAGCGAACTAGTGCACAAGAAGAAAAATGGAAGTGACGAAAGCAAATGGTGAGCAAGATTGGTGTGAAAAAGAGCCTGTCCCAATACCCACATTTTCAGTCTTTACACTTGACCACTTGTCTTCTTACAGGGGTTGGACAATGAATCTGAAACACCTGGTTTTAGACCACAATAATTTATTAGCATGGTGTAGGGCCTCCTTTTGTGGCCAATTCAGCATCAATTCGTCTTGGGAATGACACAGTGGCCAGAGGGATTTTGAGCCATTCCACTTCCAGAACAGTGGCTGGGTCACTGTGTGATGCTGGTGGAGGAAAACGTTTTCTGACTTGCTCCTCCAAAAATATTTAGATCTGGTGACTGTGCAGGTCATGGGAGATGTTCAACTTCACTTTCATGTTTATCAAAAAGTCTTGCTGTGTGTATTGGTGCATTATCATGCTGAGACATGGCAGCCCCTTCAGGGTACAATGTTTGAACCATTAGGTGCACATGGTCCTTCCGGAGGGGTTTGGTAGTCCATGGCAGTGACGAGCCCATCAAGCACAGTAGGGAATGCCATGTTATTGCAGCCCAAACCATCACTGGTCCACCGCTGTGCTTTACTCTGGGCAGCAACAGTCTGGGTGTTAAGCCTCTTTGGGGCTTCTACACAGCGTAACTCCCACGGATGTGGGAAAGACAGTGAAGGTGGACTCATCAGAGGACAATACATGTTTCACATTGTCCACAGCCCAAGATTTGCACTGCTAGCACCAATGAAACCGACATTTGGCATTGGCACGAGTGACTCAAGGTTTGGCTATAGTAGCCCAACCATGAATATTGACTTTTTGCAGCTCCCAATTAACAGTTTTGGACATCCCTTTCAGACAGCTTCCCCTTGTGTCGACAGTTACTCCTGTTGGATGTGGTTCATCCTACGTGGTGGTATGCCGACATTACCCTGGATACCATAGCTCTCGATACACCACAAAGACTTGCTGTCCTGGTCACAGATGAGCCAGCAAGAGGCGCACCAACAATTTGTCCTTTTTTGAACTCTGAAATGTCCATTATGTTGTGTGGTTTTCAATATTTTATGTACATCTGTGCTATTGCTTTGTTAATTCAACCTTCATATTCTGCTCCTACTGATGAAATGTAAAACCAAAGATTGGCCACCAGGCCACGCATATATAGGCGTGAAACCTCCAACACTATATTGGCCAGTGTTTCCGTTTCATTGTTCAACTGCTGTGCATAACATATTTCTGGTCTTTGGCCCTAGTGTTTAAGTGGGTGTGAAGCCCGCAAGTGTGTAAAACTTTTGATTACTCAATGGGACACACTTATAGTGTCATTAAAAATGCAAGTAGAACTTTATGATTTTTAATACTTTGCACTTTAAAATAAACTTCTAAATGTCTGTTTAGTAGTCCCTATGTCTAATTAAGTGATAAAAAGCAGTATTGGGACAGGCCCACTGGCAAGCAAGCGTTGCTTTGTTTATGATTTGTTTAGCTGTAGTCCCAGCTCTTCTATTACACTTTTTGAATGAATACAGACTACTGCCACCTACTGGTATGGAGAGTTATGTCCTCTCATGCTGGCACAGAATGTATGTGCTAGTTGGCCACTGACTGTAGTCTTGGCGGTGTGTTCAAGTGCAACTTTTGGGCCTAGATGCAGATGACTGCTAATTTTTTGATGTTGATTTGGTGTGTCTGTGCCTTTTTATTTGTCGGAAAATATGGACAGTCCCACCTCAAACTCATATCATTGGCTGAGTCAGTATTGCTGTATCAGGTTAATCAGGATACAGAGCAATGCTTTGCTAGCTCCACAGAGCCACAATGTTTACAACATGAAAATAGCTTTCTAGTAGTTGTCTGCATATAAAGTTACATAGGAGAAAGTATTTAAAGTATTTTAGTATGATAAGAAAAAGTATTTAACATCAAAAACATTAGACTTCACCTTTAAAGGGCACAGACAGGAAACAGACCATTTACTCTGCCATTAAAGCCTGTTTTAATTCCTGCATCACATCAAAACTTAATCCTTGTTTGCATCCTGTTCACAAAGCACAGCGATTCAGCCGCCGTTGTACTGTAAACGCATTCCCTAATTTAAAGCAGCAGCATCTTTAAGCACTAGATCCCCCTTAATCTAATCCACACACACGGCTTCTTTAATTCACACCCGAAACCTTCTACAGGTCATCCTCTCAGCTGCCCTTCATCTTCAAACAAAGGAGCGGAGACTTCTTTATTGATCGCTAACCCCAGAACCACCACCCCAAAACAGATCAAAGTGACACCACTGTCTCAGAGGCTGGACAGGATCAAAGCTCACAGACTCTGATCCTGATGTGTTTACAATTTTCTAAAGAGGAGAGCAATGAGAGACAGAGGGAAAAACATTAGAGAGAAGGAAACAGATGCGCTGGACGGGCAGAGACACTTTCCGAAAGTGACGGCAGGAGTACGAGTGTGGTGGAATGTGACACAGAAAGACGAGAAAAAAAGGTGACCAGCAGAGAGGAAGCGAGTGAGGTGTTTGAATCAATGTGAAACGTGTTCGCTCTTCTCATAAAACACCAATATAAAATAATTCCACACTAATAACTATCAGGCGCACATGTGTTTTCTGTTGAAGGCACAACAGATCTTTATCAAACACTATCGTGTGGACTAGAGGTGAAACAATTTCTGTAAAAAAAAGTTTGGTGCATATTTGTACTGCGGTTCATCTCATGATTAACAATTGCCCAACTGCATTTTGAGTAATCAGCACTGAATCACTATAATTAGAGAGGATGAGAAGAAACTACAGATGGACGTACAATTGAATGAATTAGACAACAAACAAAAATGCAAATACAAGTATACTTGTAATGAAAGTATACTCAGACTGTGCATACATTGACAAAAATTGCATGCATAAAACCTGACAGCTTTAGTCCTTTAATTTAATATAAATGACAATTTATATTAAATTAATAATGTATATTTTTATAAATACACATGTATATTAAACGAACGTATGGTAATTTATATTACACAGGGTCTGTAATCTTCAGTCTTTAGTCACATGATCCTTCAGAAATCATTCTAATATGCTGATTTACAGCTTAAGAAATCTTTTTTTATTATTGTTATCAGTGTTGAACAGTTGAGCTGCTTAATATTTTTTCAAGATTCTTTGTAAAATTATACATCTTTACCGTCACTTTTAAACAACTTAATGTGTGCTAAATAAAAGTAGTAATTTCTTTTCTTTTTTTTCTTTTTTTTTTTTTTTAAATCTTACTGACTCCAAACGTTTGAATGATAATGTATTTGAAGAAGTATATTATATATATCATCAAATCTTAAACTCTTAGCAAACCTGTATATCACTTAATATGCACGACTCAAGTGTTGTCTGTTTTTGACAAGTACAGGTCTCTGCAGGACATTAATGATGGGCGAGGCCATAAACAGAGGGGCGTTTTTGAGAGCGTTACCTGATTTGCCCATGTCAGAGTGTGGGTAGGGTTTAGGGGTGGAGTCGGGTGAAGGGGATCATTTTCATTTCATGATATATAAACACCCACCAGTTTGAAAACACCCACAAATACAGAAACGCCCACTTTTGTTCCGCAGAGACCTCATATTCGTTTTTGATGATGCAGCGTCTTCCAAATAAATGCATTTTGTCAAATGAAGTGAACTTCAAAAGATATCCTGTGCTTAGGTAGTAGGCAGCAGTGATCACTGGGGATCATGTCAGCTGTAACGCAGCTACAGTCTATGTTGCAAAGACGTCAATGACAGGTCCTCTCACAAATTAATTATTAGTGATTGTTACTTAAAGGGTTAGTTCACACAAAAATAAATATTCTGCCATTAATTACTCACCCTCATGTCATTCCACACCCGTAAGACCTTCGTTCATCTTCAGAACACAAATTAAGATTTTTTTGATGAAATCCGAGAGGTATATGAATTGTCCATAGACAGCAATTTAACCGACACTTTTAAGGTCCAGAAAGGTACAAAAGACATCATTAAAATAGTCAACGTGACTGCAGTGGTTCAACCTTAATTTTATGAAGTGATGAGAATATTTTTGGACCCAAAAACAAGACAAAAATAACGACTTTATTAAACAATCTCTTCTTTTCCCTGTCATTATCCTTACGTAGTTGCCGCAGTAAGCACAGTGAAGGCTTCTGTGTTTATGTCTGAATGCCGGCTCAGTATTGGCCAAAGCTGATCACGTGAGCAGCACAACGCATGCGTGTGATGCTGACGCAGGAGCCGGCCAATATTGAGTCGGCATTCTGACATAGAATCTGGGAGCGCTGGACGTAAACAATGTATGAGAAAGACACAGAAGAGAAGATATTGTTGAAAAAAATTATTATTTTTGTTTTGTTTTTCTCATCACTTAAGATGTTCCGAAGATGAACGAAGGTCTTATGGGTGTGGAACGACATGAGGGTGAGTAATTAATGACAGAATTTTTGGGTGAACTAACCCTTTAAGTGTGTCACCAGGGACAGTGATATGTTTCCATCTTATCTTTCTCTCTCTCACAATCTGAAAATTTTCATGATCATAGTGTTAAAATATTGGATGGTATGATTACATTCCTCTTGATCACCATCTTCACCATTGTCATCCAATCACAATTGGACAGCACTAAATATTGTTTAGAGATTGTAAAGAGTAAAAAGACATTTTGTGGTCAAATCACTGAAACCACATCCAAAGGTGGTCAGACACAAATGTGACATCACATCACATCTGTAGTGTAAACACTAATCTATTCTGATGAGTCATGGAAAACAGTGAAGAACCGCTCGCTCACCTGTCAACCATCCGCTGCTCTGAACAGATGTTTTAAATGCCGCCATGTGTGGCTTTATACGATAACCATCCGACTGAAATATTAGAGAAGCGCATTGACAAAACTGAAAAGACTCAAAGGTATGTCTGAAGTTAACATGCATTCACACTGAAATACACCAGAATTCTCCACAAAAAGTTCATTAAGGGATAGTTCACCCAAAAATGAAAATTCTGTCATTAATTACTCACCTTCATGTCATTCCAAACCCGTAAGACTTTCATTCATCTTCGAAAGAAAAATGATGAAGATCATTTTGATTAAATCTGAGAGCTTTCTGTCCCTCTATAGACTGCCTTGACAACTATAACTAAGTTCATAAGGAGATGGTAAAACTAATCCATACGTATTGAGCGGTTTAGTCCAAATTTTCTAGACACGATCACTTTATATGATGAACAGATTTAATTCAGGCTTTTACTCACATATAAACCTTGACCAGCAAACATAAACAAAAGTTTAAATGACGCACATGAACAAACCTCTTCCGGAAGCTCAAATGTGCTGTGTACCACGCAAGAACGAACCTCATTGATGCCGCAGCACGTTTGAGCTTCCAGAAGAGGTTTGTTCTCGTGCGTACGACCTATTTATGAACATTTTGAGGTTTCAAAGTTCTAGTTGTTAAGGCAGTCTATGGAGGGACAGAAAGCTCTCAGATTTCATCAAAAAGATCTTCAATTGTGTTTCGAATATGAACGAAAGTCTTACAGGTTTGGAATGACATGAGGGCGAGTAATTAATGACAATTTTTTCATTTTTGGGTGAACTAACCCTTTAAGTTATTTTATTTTTCAATTAAGCTGTTTTCATTTCATTAAAAAAAAGTTATTGTGCGCAAAATTTGTGGCAAAGAAACTAAGAACTGCTGTAGAGTAGCTGTTTCATAAAATCAAGAAAAAAAAAAAATGCAATATATTCTCTTTTATAAGCTTGCAGATTTAAAAAAAAAAAAAAACACATTTAATGGACAACTCCACAAACACATAGGTGTGAACTATGAGCTCAGCTAGTATGTCATGTACAGCTTTATCTCATTTGCGAGACAGCTGCTTGCTATTGTTTGGATTATCCTTCATACACCTTTCATTTCTTTGGGCTAGGGTGTTATTCTGAAGACACTAGGTTTAAGGACAAACAGATCAATTTAATTAATGCTAGAGATTTGGCCCAGATGGCACAACAAAAGCTTTTATCAATACATGATGTTATCTGAGGGATAAAGCCTTGCATTTAGAGAGGTACACAAATTTATTTCAGGGCCTGGACATAGTGTATCATCAGGACAGATATAAAGGTGTGGTCACATTAGTGAAATTTCAGTGTAATTTCGCAGACAAATTGTCCATTGTCAATAGTGTAGCGATGTATGTAGCAAAGCACTATCAAACCAAGCAGCTTTCTGTTGGTCAATGTGTCCATGTGACCATCTTGAACCTAAAATCTGTGTGGGGAACTTTTTCGCCCTCATGAAAATTCCTGATTTTGTGGATTCCTATTAAAATGATAAAATGAAATGTAAAATTCATGGAAAATGTGATGGTAAATGTAACCGCACCTTATTTCTTATTTTTGATAGAAACATGACTTCCATTAGTAGTGCTGGTAGTGAAGATAAACAATTACTATAAGCAAAACCAAACATAAACCAACACAATAACTATAAAGATAAGTATAATGATAACTATATTAGCATCCGCACTAACAGACAATATGTTTCTCTTTATTATGAGCGCAGGCTGCAATTTTGTCATCTGCCGCTTTAAATGCATGATCTCTTAAAGCAGGATGGATTCTGATTGGCTGTCAATGTTTTCATCGTTCATCAGCAGGAAAAAATCATTCTGAAAGTGATTTCAATGATATAGTTTCTATGTGCCGTCATCGTTATAGTTGTGCTGTGGACTCTGCTATTCTTTTATATTCTTTGCTAACGATTTTTATAACTATATCTTTATCGTAATCATTATAGTTATCGTCCTTGATGTGAACGGGCCTTAACTAACCAAAACTAAAGTCACTTAACTGTGTTGAGAAGAATGTAACAAGTCCCAAGAAGTCAGTATTTTACACCTTTTTTTGTAAAAATATTATATTAATGAAATGTACAGCTTCATGAAGCAGCTAAATGGTTTTAACAGCAATTTAATAACTATAAGTTATAAGAGGCTTGTAGATTGTAGATAAGAGGCTTGTAGATTGTGAAGCTACAGTTTTAAGTAATTTCCCCAAACTGACCATCATTACAAGTTGCATTAGCACTCCTGTTAGCAATATGAATCAGACCTACCTGTGTGCCACGACGAGAGTGGTGTGGTTGGCACACACCTTAGCAAGAGAAGTCTGAATGTTACGCTCCGTCTGACTATCTAAAGCAGATGTGGCCTGAAAGTAAAATTTGCAAAGCAGGATTGAATACATGCCCAAATCATAAATTGTCAAAATTCAAGAGAACCCTTTACTCACTTCATCGAGCAAAATGATGCGAGGGGATTTTAGGATTGTACGAGCGATGGCCACTCTCTGTTTCTCTCCCCCACTCAACTTCAGACCCCTTTCACCCACTTCAGTATCATATCCTGTCAATAATAATAAAAGGACTGTTAAGAAAAAATTAACATTTTTTAATCATTTACAGACCCTCATGTAATTACAATCCTATATGAATGCACTGCAAAACTGTAATCACTTATGTACACTACCATTCAAATGTTTGGGGTCAGAAAGATGCCTATAAATGCAGCAAGGATGGATAAAATTGATCATAAAATCATTCATAATTATTCAAAAGATTTCAAATAAATGCTGTTCCTGCTGTGCTGAACATATTCTTTTAAGAATCTTGATTAAAAAAAAAAAAAAAAAAAAAAAAAAAAAAAATCACAGTTTCCACAAAAAATATTAAGCAGCACAACGGCTCTCAACATCGATAATATTAAGAAATGTTTTTTGAGCACCAAATCATCAAAAACATTAAAAAGTCTTACCAACCCCAAACTTTTGAATGGTAGTGTATGTATTCCAAGGATGTAGCTATGTTTTGGCTGCATCATAAAACTTGTGCAATTTCCTGTGTAATGCTGCTATTTTGTGAGCAGGCAAAAAATGACTAAAGCTAGCTATGAAAAGTTAGCAGTCCTCTACCGTCCGGAAAGGATAATATCTTATTGTGGATATCAGCAGCCATCGCAGCCTCTTCTACTTCCTGGTCACTTGCAGAGATGCGTCCATAGCGAATGTTTTCACGGATGTTGTCATTGAAAAGGACAGTGTCCTGAGGAACTACACCAATGTAGGATCGGAGGGAGTTCTGTCTCACCTGCAGGTATGAAGATGAACATGCCAAGAGAGGTACATGTCATTGAAATAAAGAACTTGATAACCAACTAGAAAATGTTGCTGTACAGGATATGCAAATGATTGAGGCATTTTGTTTAGTCATTTGCCATTTTCTATTTTTTTATTGCCACACAAAGACTATCTAGCTTTACGCAGTCCTACATTATAACAACAGGTGAATCGTGGGTAGGTGGGGATCGAACTTTAAAGTATTTCACCACCTGAGGGTTTGGAGGTCTTCACTGCCTTTGAAAGTTAAGGAGCCAGGTGCTGATGGGCTATGAAGGGGTCCCAAGCTCTGAAGATCTGAAACCCCAATTATAAAGCAGGGTGACAATCTTCACATGCTGCCTGTTGTTGGGAGGGGTGCGGCGATAGACCCCTGCCGAGATCCAAAGCTTGGCAAACTCTGTGAGGCAGTGCCAGCTGACATCAAGGGTTTCGAACAGAATAAAGAGGAGCAGAGACAAGACAAAGTAGGTCTGGAATGGGCACAAATTAAGGAAGCGCTAAGCGCTGACCCCCTTTCAGCAATATATCAAGAGTCCCACTGCGGAGACGGTCTACGTCGTTTCCATCTGAATAACATTTTGATGTGTTATATGATATATGGTTTTCAAACTTTTCACCACTTTTGATTAAATCAGATCATCCAAACATTGTCTCTTTGAGCACAAGCTTATGGACTGCATGAGAAACATATTGCCATATTTTGATTAATACCAATATATATTAAATCCTGTAACTCTTAAATCTCAGTTCATAAATCATTATCAATACAATAAAAATGGGTTGCTAAGTTTAACGTTTTGATTTTAAAGCAGGCCACTTTTAAAGCTTTTAAAGTCAACTTACTTGGAGGGCAAATACACAATTAAATTGTGACTGGTCTCATCATACCTATCCACATTTTGCATTGGAGAAGAATGAACGCTGGTTATATAAGCTGCTTTTCCACCGTCGGGCCGAATGGTTCTCATTGCGTAACCATTCCATTCCGTGCCGCGTTATGTTTCATTTTTCATTGTGGGGCTGATAATGGCCGCACTTTGGAATGTAATACAAAAGCGTCAGTCATTGCCTTGGTAACGCTGATGATATGAGATGTAAATAATGACCACGTTATGGAGGATGATCAGATATTTCTTTCAATCTTATTATTAATTTGTGTTTACGTCACTCAAATAGAGCGCTTAGCCAGCTACAGAGAAAATGGTAGCCAGGCAACAGACAAGTGACCAATCCTGAGTGGCGACGTCACTTCACGGATTCTACCAGCACGATTAAGCATGGTTAGACAACCATGCCGAGAATTCCGGGCCAAGAATGGTTTGTAATCGTGCCGTGCCGTACCAGGATCAAGTGGAAACAACTGGAACCATTCCTTACCATTCTAAGAACCATTCGGCCTGACGTGGAAAAGCTGCTATATTAAAGCAGGGGTGTTTAATTAAAGTTTCAAGAAGTCCAGTCTCTGTATTTTCTTTCCCACCGGAGGTCTGGACAATATTTTTTTTGGAATAGTTATACAATTCCATGTGGACAGCTGTGGTACTTGGCAAAAGAAACAAATAATCCAGAGTGTTCAAAATAGTCATCCAGGATTAGGATATTGGGGCCAAAGTGGTGGTGTCTGAGAATTCAGACACCAAGAAAGCAAGAAAATGGGGCTTTGAAGCCATAACTATTAGAGGGAATGTCAAGGCATCTTATCTGAAGAATGAACAGAAATGTGCAGACATAAAATCTCTACAAATCAATATTCAATTAAGGGAGATTATCCATACAGATTAGAGTTTGTGGCAATGAGGTCATAGCACAGGTATCACAAGCCCAATGATTGTCTCAGCTTGATAGTTATGAACTTGTGATAACATCTAATATGTTCTCTGTGTCCTAATGTCCCACAAGAGCCTTTAAACTAAAGATGTTGTCTGAATTTTGGTGCATACAAATGAACCGAAGATGTTTTAAATGATTATGAAGACATTTTGAAATTGTAGTGTGATTCAAACACCATAACAACGTGAACTCTAACACTAGTGTCTGCTGTAGTTCACCCTAAACTAAGCCATTTCTTTTTTTTTTTTTGATAATATAAAGTGAGACCCAATGTTTTGATTGATAGGTAGAGAAATCAGCCTATGGCTTTTTATAGTATATATTTGTGTCTGCATATTAAGCTGGGATAGGAAAATAATTTAACATTTTACAATGACACACTTCGGCTTTAAATAAGAGATTTAGAGGCTCTGGGGCTTAGAGAAAAGTTTTTTTCTTTCTTTTGTACTCAGCTCAGGAAAACTGACCCAACAAACCTCAATGATGTACAAACAGAATCTAACTAAGTGCTGTAAGAAAAACTGACCGTAATCTTACCCACAACAAGGGAAACTCAAAATTATTCTTAGATCACATTAAAGAAAAGCCCCCGTCTCCGAGCGCTGATAATAACATAGCGAGAGAGAGAGAGCAGAGCGTGTGGTGCTCTGGCTGTTCAGTCGACCATTAATCCATGTGGCGAGTGGAACCAGCCTCAGTGTTTTCACTTCAAACGCCTGACGAATTAGATCCCCCTTTGAAGTTTGCTTTTTTGTTTTTTCTTTTGTTTATTTTTCGCCTGTTTTTAGTGCGCTTAATTCGCCGTCTTTCCATTCCTTCTTCCCATTCATTTGGCTCTTAAAAAAAGTCAATGTCCTTAATTTATGAACTAATTAACATCAGACTGGGCCGGGTGAGAGAGGGCTTACTGCAGCCATGTGAAACACAAATGGCTTCCCAGATCTTTATGGGAGTGTAGCATCTGTCCCCTCACAATACAACTTTTATCCAAAGAGACGGCACTTTCGCTCTAGTTTCCGGTCCTATTTGCAACAGTAGAAGAAAGAATTCAAACAGTGAAAGAAGTTTAGGCCATTGAAGTTTTAAAAAAAAGTCTAAGAAGAAACAAATCAGACAAGATTGGCACAATTATACATGACAATATTTAGGAAATACTGTACTTTTAGTAAGGCTCATAAGAAAAAACATGTATGTCCACCCTCTCAACCAGCATGATTCAGACATTTATTTTCATTAGTCTATGTCATTTAGATATTACCTGCATTTGAGTATCTTTTCCTTCTTGCGATCATAAACGCTACAATTTGGGACTGATTCAGGTTAAAATCAGGTTGCCATCAGTGAGGAACACTGGACTCTCTCTACCGAAAAGACTCATATACAGTAGTATTCAACAGCAGTGACTAGTCAAGTTCTACCACTAGCCTGTGTCAACTAGTCACAGATCACATATATTCAGTTGCACTTGTTCTATATGCTGACAGATGCATTTCTCTGTTCACAAAATGTGTGCTGGGATATTTGTGTGTCCTGTGAGTAAAGGTCCAATATATTTGGAATTTCAAGATGTGAAAATAAAGTGAAACTGGAGTGCTCCTAATATTGCATGTAAGCAAACTACAGAAGACTTTGAAGATGACTTACAAGCCAGAACCGTAATAAACCGCTAAAACTAAATGCTGCCCAGAGGTTCACAGAAACCATTTGTACCATTTATAACAAAGCAAGCATCAATGGCGATACGCAAGCTTCCATTGCATAGGACACACTCTTCTATAGTTGGCCACTAGACAGCTAAAGTTTCACTGTGTCATTTACATAAGATAAATATTTATATTTGTTGACTAGTAAAAATTAGTATTCATGGAAGCCCTAATACACCAGGACCTCCATTTCAAGTCGCTAAATGGTAATAATTCTTAAATAGCACATTGTTTGGATGCTGCCTTTTATTCAAGTTGTTCAAAATAAGAAAAATGAGGCACATATTACTGTTTACCCTTGAATTTCTTATGACTAATGTGCATGTAAAATGCAGTTACAGTGCACCGTGCCGCGAATTGGTCGTTTATAAGAATGAATATAAGATGATGTTTTTTTCCTGGAAACAGCCTACATCTGAAAAAATGGGGTCATCTTATATTCAGGGTCTAGACTTTTACATGTGTGAATAACACACCCGCAACAATAGGGAACGCCAAATATGCACAAAAGGAGTGTGCCCCTCAGGACTGATAAACGCAGCGAAGTCATCAAACAACTCTCATTACGTAGCCAAGAAATACAGTGTCAGAGTGTAATGTTAGAAGATGGCAAGTCCAAAAAGACAGTCTTAAAAATGCTAACAGTCAAAGAAAAGCTTACCACGGTCCTAAAAGTGACCGCTTCGAAGAAACTGACAGGCAAGTGCGAGGGGCCGCCCATAACCTAAGCCGTCATCCAGCTGAAGGCACTGGATATCGCCAAAGAACTGAACTTACCCACCAGTGAGGCCCCTCATTTCTTATTTCGGCTACGTACTGACACACTTGTCTGTCAATATCTTCGAAGTGGCCACTTTGATGAGGCGTAATGGATTAGCATTAGCACAAGTCTTGCCCAGCGCTTGCCCTCCAAATTCAGGGAGAAACTGCTGTTTCAGTAAGTTTAAGTAAGCAGAACTGGCACTTTTATTTTGTACTCAAACATTTTAATTGTTCTTAAATTGAAATATTTGAGTAAACTAATTCATACATTTAACTTAAAATGATCATGTAACCTCAATGTGAACATTTTTATTAGAGTAAACTTAGCTAGTTATAACAAGCTAATACAGAAAATGTTAACTTGCTAATTTGCTAACATTATAACAATAGCATGGTATTGCACTTGCTGAATGAGTGAAGCAATATATAACAATTAACATACCTGCTCTCAAACCAAGCCGCATGCACCACTTGTCACCATGATGGTAACTCTCCAAAAACCCATATTAACAGAAACTCTTCAAAATTAGCATAGCAAAACATTAATCACTACTAAATCTCCCACTTAATAATCTTAAACAAAATTAAGTAGATGCCAACATCATATAACAATTAATTTTAACATTAACTCTCCCTTTTGAGCATGCTGGAAAACAGAAATCCCTGTCCATTTTTAGTTACACTTAAGTTTGTCTAAATTAAAAGAAATTAGTTCATAAAACTTAAAGCAATGAAACAGTTCAGTTTACTTAAAATATCTCAATTCTGCAAACTCGAAAGAAAAAGAAAGTGCTAAATATTCGTAAAAGTTAATATGACTAAACTAATTTGCTTAATTTAAGTTTGTCCTACTTAAACCAATTAATTATTTTGAGCGTTAGGGTTTATAGTGTATGTGATCTGCCTAAGGAAAAAACATTCATATCCCCTGGATCGGATAGGTAATGCAGATCAAACGCCTGTGTTTTTTGACATGCCAGCATCTGTCACTACATAAAAAAGGAGAGAAATCAGTCATTGCGAAATGAGAACTACAGGTTATATGGTATGCAATAAAGTGTTTATTTCTTAATGTGAATTGGTACATTTTACCAGTATTTACCCTACTTTTAATACAAAAATTAAAATATGAAAAATATGGAATATAAAAATTATTTTCAAATAAAGCATTTTCTTTATAAAAGACAAGATTCGGTCTTCAAAAAGCCTTTTTCCAAAAGGTACATCTTGAAAAAGGGGGGTCGTCTTGTATTTGGAACATTAGGGGTAATAGAGTTCAACTACTTAATGACCACTCAGTGTAGCTAGAAACAAAATTGTGTAGTTCAACAATTTTATAAATTTGTCCATGCTTGTAAGTCAATTGGTTATGTGTTTCAAATGGCACAACATGTCTAGACTCTCAGACGGGGAAAACAGGCGTTATCAGATGCTCAAAAATGAGAGAAACCCAAGCAAAATTGTGATTTGCAAAACATAAAGCATGCTAAAATTGAATCCACTTGGTGAGAAGCAGGCACAAGTATTGTTCTGCATATCCAACCAGATGTGCGCACAAATCAGGGCTGCAACCGTTTACTTGAAAGGCACAAGAAAAGGCTGGGAGGGTACTACCCATGTGCGCCTAACCTGGACCAAATGTACGCAAAACATCTTGTTTACACGAACCTCAACATGCTGCTCTGTTTAACACTTCACAGGATTGTTATAGACTCCAGTCTCTTCTCCTCTGCAATCCACTAAGTCATAACTTCAATGAAGCACAGTGCCTCAGAAATACAGAGGTTCAGCGAGGGCAAGGGGTCGTTCTCTTTCAGTCTTCTTTCCAGCCTTTGTTTCTGTCTTCTGTTTCTTCCTACAGTTACATGTTATTATGTTACGTGAAAAGAAGACAACACCACAGTCAGAAAAATGAATCAAAAGACAGACTGCTGAAACTGGACAATGTCTCTGGCGACCAATTGCCTTCTGTAATCAACCACAACTGAATCAATAACCTCATTTTATGAAGTGTTCCATATAGTGGAGTATGACAGAAGCACAGATCCCAGCATGAACGGTCATCAAAATGTTACTACTCCAGCAGTAAAATGGATGAATGTTTTTTTTAAATCAATAAGGCTGGATTCTAGTACTCTAAAACAAGCAGCTTGGTGAAGGTTGGTTAAAGGTTGTTTTTGCTAATTAAACTTTTACACTTTAAAGGTATATATAGTACTTCTGAAGAATATATGTTTACAATGATGTACACTCACATGAGATGAAGACTTTAGATATTTAGGTGGCCTAAAAATGGGAAACCCCTTGTTGAAAACACTTGACCAATCGTGTTATTCAACTGACAATTACTACTACTAATTACTACATTTACTACTACAAAAATAATAATACTGTATTCTAATACTATTCAAGGGTTAGTTCACCCAAAAATGAAAATTCTGTCATTAATTACTCACGCTCATGCCGTTCCATGCCCCTAAGACCTTTGTTAGTCTTCGGAACACAAATTAAGATATTTTTGTTGAAATCCGATGGCTCCGTGAGGCCTACATAGGGAGCAATGACATTTCCTCTCTCAAGATCCATTAATGTACTAAAAACATATTTAAATCAGTTCATGTGAGTTCAGTGGTTCAATATTAATATTATAAAGCGACGATAATATTTTTGGTGCGCCAAAAAAAACAAAATAACGACTTATATAGTGATGGCCGATTTCAAAACACTGCTTCATGAAGCTTCGGAGCGTTATGAATCAGCGTATGAATCGCTTTATAATATTCATATTGAACCACTGTACTCACATGAACTGATTTAATATGCTTTTAGTACATTAATGGATCTTGAGAGAGGAAATGTCATTGCTGGCTATGCAGGCCTCACTGAGCCATCGGATTAACAAAAATATCTTAATTTGCGTTCCGAAGATTAACAAAGGTTTTACGGGTGTGGAGCGGCATGAGGGTAAGTAATAAATGACATTATTTTCATTTTTGGGTGAACTAACCCTTTAATACTATATAACACTATATTCTAAAAATATAATGAGTGCACTGGAAAGTGACAGGAAATTATTGGTGACAGAGAAAAAGAATGGTATCAAGACATGTTGCAGGCTGAACTCAAATCTACATCATCCATATGAGCACCAAGGCTCAATGTATGAAGCATAAACTCATGCTTAATGAGCTTAAGCATAAACTCATGCTCAATGTTAAACTTACTCGACAAACAAACAAGAATACATTTTACAAAATGCTCTTACAACAATTTAAAATTAAACTTAAAAAATACTAACAGACACTGTGGAGACTAGTCTTAATGGTTCTGAACCCAAAGTCTTGTTGTAAGATTTTTAAAAAAACGTTTAAAAAGTTTTTTTTTTCATTACTCTAGTCTTCAATGTCACATGGTCCTTCAGAAATCATTCTAATGTGCTGATTTGGTGCTTACGAAATATTTTTTTTAATATCAATATTGAAAACAGGAAACTGATACATTTTTAATCAGGATTCTTTGATGAAAAGAAGGTTCAAAAGAGCATCACTTATTTAAAATAGATTTTTTTTTAACAAATGTCTTTACTGTCACTTTTGCTAAATTTAATGCATCCTTGCTGAATAAATGTAGCAATTTCTTTAAAAAAATTTCTTACTGACCTCAAACTTTTGAACAGTAGTATAAATCTCATAACTTTTGCAAATGACGCAGTTAAAGAAGTAAAGGATGTCTTCTCACAAGGTGTTCTTATAAACACGTGCTAGAATGTAACCAACGGAAATTAACCTTGTCACATTGTTGGCATGACAGAAACAGGGTTTAAGCATGAACAGTGCTGTCTGTCAGGTGCATGACGTATGTGTATGCGTGTGTGAGCGCAACAGAACATGTAGCCCGTCAGCTGTCAGTGTGGTGTCTGTGTTTCTCTGCTCTCATCGCTTAGAAGATCAATGAGCCCCAGTGGGCACCCCTCCCTAAATCACGCTGGCAAACAACTTAAATATTCTACCATCAAAAGCCACTTGTAATTCCTTTGAAAAGAAACATTTACAACCCTCAAAGTTTCTTATTCGAAAACGTTAGGCATTTAACAATGCTTTCATGTTAGCCGTTATTAGCGTACTACAATCTTTTCCATTCTCCCTGCCTTGTGCCCGACCACGTTATTTGTTCTCTCCGTCTTGCTTGCGTTTGTTTGTTTTACAAGTCAGGAAACTCAGAGAGAAGGAATGCACTTGTCCATTTATTTCAATGACAACCTTCACGAAGCAACACTCATTCAGCTGTGAAGCTGATGAGAAATAGCTCTGATATTTCTGAGTCATTTTCCCCTTGTCACCTGACAGGATGAATTCATGTCTCACGTGCAGTTCTTACAGACACGAGGGCGTCAATGATGCATGAAGAAGGTGGAATCATTGACCACTACTAGAATGAAAACAGCCTTGAGGAATCCACACCATCAAAGGCTTTGGGATTCAAATGTTGATCTATTATTTCCGTCAAAGTGCTTACCTGAGAAAATTAGCATGAAGAATGACCAACAGATGTTTCTTGCTAAGAGTGTGCGTGTCTGTATCCTGTGACTGATTTGTTGAATATTACAAGATTGGTTGGACAACTGCTTGGTCATGATAACAACTACTTGTATTTTCACTTCTAAAATTACAGGAAATGTATGAAATTCTGCCTGATATAAAACACAATTTTAATGCTTTCTCCTCCATTTTTAAGTGGGCAAGTAAAAATAGATTTTCATAATTTACTAAATTTATAATTTCCTGCCTGCAGTAGGAGGTCTAAGTGGATTTTTCGAGCCCAGTTAGATGTGTCTCGTTCTGGTTATTTTTAGGCTATTTTTTTCAAATCCCACACACACGATGCTTCATATCTTGTATGTTAGCACCTCGTTGCATTTGTCGCAGAACGCACTAGGAATGTGTTTTCCAATGCTGTCGCAAACAATCAGAAACCATTGACAACATTTAACTCTGCGCCCGTAAATGGTTTATTCTTTGTTGCACAATAGACAAATAACATTCTTTACCTTAAAGGTGCAATGTGTAATGTTTGGAAGGATCTATTGAAAGAAATGCAATATAGTACACATAACTATGTTTTCAGTGGTGTATAAAGACCTTACATAATGAACCGTTATGTTTTTATTACTTTAGAATGAGCCATTTCTATCTACATATACCACGGGTCCCCCCTCCATGTCAAGTCGTCATTTTGTGCCAACAAGTTTCTACAGCAGCCCTAAATGGACAAACACTCTACAGAGGGCGTTTCATGTTGTTCTTCTTGTAAATCGTTCATGTTTTTAGAGGCAGCTTGCATCGTCACTATGTTGAATACGCACAAAGAACAAGTAGTAGTAGTCGTCTGGTTTATTAGGAGCAGAGAACGTTCTTTGCTAGAAGAAAGAAGAAACCTCATTGCTTGACTGCCAGATGGTCACCATAGCTTCTCTATTTTGCTTCGAAAAGGAGGGGTGAGCTGCCGTTGGTTGCAGTTTGCAACCTCACCGCTAGATGCCGCTAAAATTTACACACTGCACCTTTAAAAAAATTTAAATTAATTTGAGTACCTTTTCTTATATATTTAGACAAATTATATTTTGTTGGAGTCCCACAAGTCATTTCTTTCTTTCTCCCAAAGAACCATCGGACCCATCTAACCTCTAGTTAGTTTATTTAGAATTGTCTTTCGCTGATGTCTACAATCCTGTTAAAACAGTTTAGGTAAAAAAAAAAAGGCAATTTTTAGGCATTTACATCAAACTTTTTCTGTTCAGATTGCAGTTGCGTTTGGGTGTCATAGTAAGAACGCAAATTTATGTAGGTTTACTCTGTATGAGACTTCAGCTGTAAATGTTTTTCCCATTCTTTGTTTTTAGGTCTTCTCGTTTCAACACCTGACCGAACAACCCATCGCACAAGAAAACGCACATCAAATACGATATAATAATTCAAACTGAGACGGATTAAGAAAAATCTGATTTTAATCATTTCAAAGCACCTAAAAAAAACAACATCGATTTTTGATGCCTGTCTGAAGTCCCAAGAGACAAAGAGTGCATCTCAGTCTAATAAATATTTCACATTCATGGAGTGTTATGTAATTTCATGCAACACACTTCATTTAGTGCAGTACTTGGCGGAAGATCTATTCATTTGCCAGCTCATGCTTTAGGAGTCCAAAGCTGATGTTCCAGTGAGTTTAATGAGTTCAATCTGGCCTGTAGTGAAAGGGATGAGATGCTGAACTGATGACAGCTGCTCTATAAAAGTAAATCTCCTCTCATGCCTGTACTGTGAGAAAGCGATCACTCCCTATGAGTGTACTGGC
Organism: Ctenopharyngodon idella; assembly: GCF_019924925.1. NCBI lineage: Eukaryota > Metazoa > Chordata > Actinopteri > Cypriniformes > Xenocyprididae > Ctenopharyngodon > Ctenopharyngodon idella. The sequence continues at coordinate 23,611,054 of NC_067228.1, forward strand.
ACGCTGACCTACCTCATGCTTCCTGCTGCGCTCCAAACACATTAACGCAGCAGGAATGTGTGGCCATCATGTGAAAGTGTGAAGGTGGTTTTTTGAATGCTGGGTTGTGGTTCTCATGGATTTGACATGATACTGGAGAGGATGTGAGTGCGTGTGTAGGAGAGGATGAGAGAGATAAGACAATTTACTTGTCCTCCCTTTCAATCACCTCATTACTCTGCCAGCACAGCTTGTCAGCAGTACTTCCTCCATGTAAATGACAAACCACAGCTTCCAACTCTAAACACTCTCAGCCAATCGATTATTTCAGCTCTCTCAAGAGCAGAAGCACACAGGAGGTTGCATAAACCATGTTTTCTGCACTACTATTCTGGTACTTTGTCACTGTTAAAACATCTCCGCAAAAGAAATAAAAAATTTCAAAAGTTCAAAAGTTTGGGGTCAGTACAATTTCTAAAAGAAATTAAAGTGTTAGTTCACCCAAAAATGAAAATTATGTAATTAATCACATGTTGTTCCACACCCGTAAAGGCGGGCATACACGGTGCAATTTTTGCTGTCATACAAGCTCGCAGGCAATTTTTTTTCAATCGCGTGGAAATTGTTGATGCTCCTATGGTCGCGGCTCGTATAGTGCGCGATGAATTACGAGCCAATCGGAGTACCTTACGAGCACCTCCCGACCTCCCGATCATTTTTAAACATATCGAAAAAGTTCGGGAGCTATTGGTTTTAATTCATGACGTGTGCGGTTGAATGAGACGATTTGTCGATCTATCTGAAGTTGACCAATCAGGAACTAAGGAAAACCACAGAAGAAGAAAGATGAAGATGCACCATGGCGAATTTGCACCATTGAAAAGGAAGATACAGTGGGTACGGAAAGTATTCAGACCCCCTTAAATTTTTCACTCTTTGTTATATTGCAGCCATTTGCTAAAATCATTTAAGTTCATTTTTTTTCCTCATTAATGTACACACAGCACCCCATATTGACAGAAAAACACAGAATTGTTGACATTTTTGCAGATTTATTAAAAAAGAAAAACTGAAATATCACATGGTCCTAAGTATTCAGACCCTTTGCTCAGTATTTAGTAGAAGCACCCTTTTGATCTAATACAGCCATGAGTCTTTTTGGGAAAGATGCAACAAGTTTTTCACACCTGGATTTGGGGATCCTCTGCCATTCCGCCTTGCAGATCCTCTCCAGTTCTGTCAGGTTGGATGGTAAACGTTGGTGGACAGCCATTTTTAGGTCTGTCCAGAGATGCTCTATTGGGTTTAAGTCAGGGCTCTGGCTGGGCCATTCAAGAACAATCACGGAGTTGTTGTGAAGCCACTCCTTCGTTATTTTAGCTGTGTGCTTAGGGTCATTGTCTTGTTGGAAGGTAAACCTTCGGCCCAGTCTGAGGTCCTGAGCACTCTGGAGAAGGTTTTCGTCCAGGATATCCCTGTACTTGGCCGCATTCATCTTTTCCTCGATTGCAACCAGTCGTCCTGTCCCTGCAGCTGAAAAACACCCCCACAGCATGATGCTGCCACCACCATGCTTCACTGTTGGGACTGTATTGGACAGGTGATGAGCAGTGCCTGATTTTCTCCACATGTACCGCTTAGAATTAAGGCCAAAAAGTTCTATCTTGGTCTCATCAGACCAGAGAATCTTATTTCTCACCATCTTGGAGTCCTCCATGCGGGCTTTCATGTGTCTTGCACTGAGGAGAGGCTTCCGTCGGGCCACTCTGCCATAAAGCCCCGACTGGTGGAGGGCTGCAGTGATGGTTGACTTTCTACAACTTTCTCCCATCTCCCGACTGCATCTCTGGAGCTCAGCCACAGTGATCTTTGGGTTCTTCTTTACCTCTCTCACCAAGGCTCTTCTCCCCCGATAGCTCAGTTTGGCCGGACGGCCAGCTCTAGGAAGGGTTCTGGTCGTCCCAAACGTCTTCCATTTAAGGATTATGGAGGCCACTGTGCTCTTAGGAACCTTAAGTGCAGCAGAAATTTTTTTGTAACCTTGGCCAGATCTGTGCCTTGCCACAATTCTGTCTCTGAGCTCTTCAGGCAGTTCCTTTGACCTCATGATTCTCATTTGCTCTGACATGCACTGTGAGCTGTAAGGTCTTATATAGACAGGTGTGTGGCTTTCCTAATCAAGTCCAATCAGTATAATCAAACACAGCTGGACTCAAATGAAGGTGTAGAACCATCTCAAGGATGATCAGAAGAAATGGACAGCACCTGAGTTAAATATATGAGTGTCACAGCAAAGGGTCTGAATACTTAGGACCATGTGATATTTCAGTTTTTCTTTTCTGCAAAAATGTCAACAATTCTGTGTTTTTCTGTCAATATGGGGTGCTGTGTGTACATTAATGAGGAAAAAAAATCAACTTAAATGATTTTAGCAAATGGCTGCAATATAACAAAGAGTGAAAAATTTAAGGGGGTCTGAATACTTTCCGTACCCACTGTATACTAGCTGAACTCTGGCAGGAACAGCGAGCGCTGTATGTGTCAAGCAGTGTGTACCATGACAGGGTTATAAATATCCGAGATGATATTTTACAGCGGATCGCCCAAGAGCTACAGTTATCAGGTGAAAAAATAAATTATGCTTGATCCGACTCAACTCATGAGCCGCTCTTGCTCACGACATGAAATTTCTCTGCACTGTACTATATGTGTTGGTAGCCATTAAAGAAAACGTATTTAGCTTCATATTTATGTTTAAATAGGCCTATGTTATTTTTTAATTTAATCTATTTGATTATGAAAAGTGAACAGCACGAGTAAGATAGAATACATCATAAGATGCGCAATATATCGGGAAACATGGAATGAGTCAGACACGATTTAGACCACTTCATAAAGTTTTGTTTTGTAGAAAGCCTTTCTTTAAAGAGAATTTCATTTTGTAAAAATTGTATCTTAATTTTAATCAATGTTTCATCAACCAATTGCCTGGATTTAATAAATAAGAAGCAAATAAAGCAGACAATATAATCATGACATGGAGGCGCTGGCACGATCACTTGCACACGAACTGGAGCTGCTTGCCTCACAGACGTGAAAATATATCTATAGAAAGCTTGAAATGCCTACTTTTAAATGAAAATTCAAAACGAAAAGAAATAGGCTACTCTCTGATTATGTAATCCGACTGAAATGTGCATTTTCTCTCTAAGCGCGTCCACATGCGGAGATGATGAGAGTCAGCAATGTCAATATCTTTGCAGCCGACACTGATTCAGAAAACATTAGTTTATTAATAAACAATTAAAATGTCTCCTTGCTGTTTTTGTCACATTCATAATCATTACTTTTGACGGTTCTTTATGGCAAGCTTTATGCGTGCGCTTGAGTGCTATGTAAACGCTCATTATTATGGTTTATTCTCTCCAGTATTTAAGAAATTAATATAAATGTGATTAGTCAACTAATGGCTTGAACAACACACACACATACACACACACACACACACACACACACACACACACACAGAGAGACAGAGAGAGCATCGTACATTAGGTCTATTATCAGTTTAAAATTATATTTGTGTATGGCTAACCTGTACTATTTCTTTACAACAAAACGCTTTGCAGGTCTGTCATCTCTAGTCACACACCAATCATCATCACGCCGTTGTAACGGGGGAAACAGTAATTCGTTTGATTACTTGTTACTGAAAAAAAATCGTTATTAACGCCGTTTATTTATAACGCCGTTATTCCCATCACTGGATGTTACATATTGTTAGCTGTAGCTATTGCTAGCTATAGTGTGTAACTAGGCTTTTTAATTCTCTCTCTCTCTCTCTGTCTTTCTCTCACACACAGACAGACAGACGGAACTTTGTGAGATTGCTTCGGAAAGTCAGCAGGTCGTAAAATCGTGTCGTATATCACTGCGTCTGTACGATTTTCAGATAAACTCACTCGTGACGTGTGCGTGGACATACAATTTTCCGGCCATCAGAATTCGCACCGTGTACGCCTGCCTTAAGACCTTCGTTCATCTTCAGAACACAAATTCATATATTTTTGTTTAAATCTGAGAGGAATATGGCTCGTCCATAGACAGCAATATAATCACCACTTTCAAGGTCCAGAAAGTTACTAAAGACATCGTTACAACTGTCGATATGACTGCAGTGATTCAACCTTAATTTTATGAAGAGACAAGAATACTTTTTGTGTGCAAAAACAAAACAAAAATAACGACTTTATTCAACAATCTCTTCTCTTCCCTGTCATTATCCATACGCAGGTGACGCAGTAAGTACAGTGAAGGCTTCCGTGTTTACATCCGAATGCCGGCTCAGTATTGGCCAAAGCTGATCATGAGAACAGCACGATGCATGTGTGTGTGATGCTGACGCAGGAGCCAATAATGAGTTGGCGTTCTGACGTAGAACCTGGAAGCGCTGAACGTAAACAACGTATGAGAATGACACAGAAAAGAAGATATTGTTGAATAAAGTCGTTATTTTAGTTTTTTGCGCACAAAAATTATTCTTGTCACTTGAAAGAGATTTCTTTCAAAAACATTAAAAGATTTATATCGATCCCAAACTTTTAAACTGTAGTGCACATGTAAGTACATCAAATAAATATATAGATTTAGTTACAGTAAATTATTATGTTATAGCCAATTTCTAATACATGTGCGGCATTAAAATTCTGTTCTTTAAACTCAAAATAAAAGGCCAAAATCAATTTATTTCAAATGCTAAAAATCAGATTTAGGCCCATGAAAACTGATAAAACTGATATTAAAGATTACATTTAACGGTGTTATTAAATGATCAGTGTTTGTAAAAATTAAATATAAGTGAGTGTTAGGTGAATGTTAGCAAAGATCACCTAAATATATGTGAAAAAAAAAAAAAAAAAATTCAATTAAAAGAACCCTCTAATATTGGATGATCAGATCGGATTACCAGGCTGCATGTAAACAGTGCATAAAGAGTGCATTTCATTATAAACAACTTTTTTTTTTTTTTTTTTTTATGTAAATATTTGCTAAATATATAGGTGCGTCCCAATTCACGTACTTATGCACTATTCTATGACATTTTTAAGTACAAATTGTGCGAGGAGTGTGTTCACACAGAAAAAGTGCACTTTAAATACCCGGATGATGCACTAAATTAACGGAAAAAACGAAGTGTAGAATGTTGGACACTTTATGTACTCAACTGCTGCAGCTTTAATTACGTTTCTGAGGAGGAGGGGGGGGGGACCAGACTCCGATGTTTAATGACAAAATAAGCTTATAAAATAAATACACTACATGGATGAGTACATAGTGCATAAGTACATAGTGTATAGTGCGTCATTTGGGATGCAACTTATGATTGGGAGCCAAGTCATGCTACATAGGCCTGCGAGTAAAGATAACAACCTTCTGTCCTGGATCAGACCAGCAGTCCAAAAGTGAATCTAGCAGTTGTGAGCAGAGACCAGCGCTGTGCAAGAGGCCACCGTCTCCCTCAGGACACTGGAGTAAAAGCAGCTTACAGCTCCATATTCATTATTTAAGTCTCTCTCACTATGATTAATTCACAGGGGGCAGGTTTACTTGGAAATAAGAGCGAACAGTAAATCATATTCTCAGAACCTTGTCATGTGTAGTGGAGGTTATATGATCTATGGTTGCATCTTACATCACTGGTGTCACTGCATTGTAGTTAACATTGAGACAGCTTGTATGGTCTGGTATAACATCACCTCAATCAGGCTCCTGTTACACACTGTTCTGCATTGTACAATCACTAAGCATTTGTATTCCCATGGCTATTCAGAAAGGTAAACTGAACAGCCAGGTTTGCGTAAGCAATGGAAATGCTTGAGAGCAGAGCACTAAAAATCTCACAGAAATAGATATAAAAGTCTCACTCTGTGCTTTAAAAAGACATTAGTAACAACATTATCAATGCTAGCACTGCACTACGATCAACAGTTTGAGATTAAATTGTGACTAGAATAACTAAAGGACAATCTCTTGTCAAGCTGACTGTCTGAAGCAAGCTTGGTAGGAAATTAATTTTTCACATTTTAATGCAAGTTCTTTGTCTTCTCTTCTAACACCAGCCCTGTCACTATTTAAACCTTACATTAGAGGTCAGTAGAGATGCAGGTGGGGGTCAAGGAAGATTTCTGGTATAATTTTAAAACTTTTTTATAGCTGCAGTCTAGACCTTTATATAAAATATGCAGCTTCTCTTGTGCATGAAATATTAAGTGAAATGTAGGCAACAATGCGAGCTGGACGCACTGGTGTACTCAGAGTTATTCACACCAGTCTGGTTTGCTATAAAGGTTAATGAATACACAGAAGGGCAGATTCATATGGATCGCTCGAATTATATCGATTACTTTTATGATGTCTTTATGAAAATGTTGATTACATAGATTTTCAATCAATGGATGGACAAAAATGATGAGAGAATATTAATATTATCTTCATTTGTGTTTCGAAGATGAACGCAAGTCTTATGGGTTTGGAATGACATTAGAGTGAGTAAATAATGACAATTTTCATTTTTAGATGAACTAACCCTTTAACCTTAAATCTAACCATTCTCTAAAATCTTACAGATCCTGTTATGGTAATTGTACAAATCTTTCTATCCACCTTATTGTGCAACGCAGAAGTAAGCTATTTTCTGTGAATGTGCGAGACTTCCAATTCATTAGCCGCTATAAGTAAACGACTAGAAGAATGGTGCAGTGTGTTTATGTTTAAAACAATACATAATATGGTAAGAAATACGAGTTTACAATATTAAGCAGCATAACAAGCTGTTTTACACAGCTAAAAATAACTGGAAGTAGATGATACCGGATGCCAGACACATTCAATTTACAAATGGCCACACCTGCTCTTACGTGACAAATAAGGTGGATAGAAGCTTTTTCACCTGACCATAAAAATGTCTTTGTTGTCATGTTTTCTGACCTTTGAGATGTCCTGACCATCGACGAGGATGCAGCCTCCTTGCACGTCATAAAAACGGAAAAGCAAGCGGATGATGGTGCTTTTTCCTGATCCGGACGGACCAACCTGTTAAATAAGATATTAGCAGAGGTGAACATCTTGCACCTTTACACACTTTCTTTATTCTGTAAACGTTTTAGTACACTATATTCACAAATGTAGAATTCATGTAACATTTTACCAGTGCAACTGTTTGGCCAGGCATCACTGTGAATGAGACTTCACTAAGAATCTCTTTTCTGTCAGGAAATAAAAAATTCAGATTTAAAAGAGGTTAGATGTTAAAAGTACTGCTCTTCAGTACCAAGCTGATACTACAAGTTCTTACCAAACATCTGCCTTCATCGATATTAGCATGACTCACCCAGCAGTGTAACTAAAGCACACGTTTTGGAAATCAACCCTTCCTTCTGTGAACGACAGGTCTCCGGCATTCACATCATCCTTTACCTACAGCAGAGAGGAATCTGGAAGTTAGAAAGGGCAATCTGGGTATGTATTACAGGAGACACGTAGACAAGCAGGGCACTGGGTTGGCAGTGAATTAAGCAAACCTGAAGAATGCATTAAAATTGAATCCATGGCAAAAATGTTGAGGCCTCTTTCTGGTCAAGTTCAAGAATTCGTTTGCAAATTCACTGCGACAGCTTTAGAGAATAAATAAAAAGAAATGGGAAGATCAAATAAGGTTTTAGTACGATTATTTGCATATGAATGGAATCTAAAGGGACTGGGAGTGTCGAGGAATGGCCGGCTGTTGGTTGTGTGACTTTGGGGAGAGGGTTCACAAAGGACGGGGGTAACTTGAGTCAGTGCAGGAGGTCATGACAATAAATCAACACTCACTGGCCCACAAGACCAACGCTGGGACATACAGAGGGGCCGCACTGTGGCTTTTAGGAATTGATTAGATGGGTACTTCTTCTGTACAAACTAGTTGACTAGTAAAAGTACTATTTGGAAGTGATTTACCTTTGACTTGAGTACAAAATGACTCAAAACGTCCATCCTTAGTGACTACTCACCTCTTTTTCCTCTGTTAGTAGATCAAACATGCTCTCCATATCAACAAATGCACTTTGGATCATTCTGTGAAAACACAACAGTGCAATGGAACAAGTCAATGTAAAACCAAACTAAAAAGTTTGGTAACTGCCTGAATTATAAATATATAAGCAAGAAAATAAATTAAATTCTAGGGTGTGTTGACATGGTCCAGACCAAAAATGAAAATGATACATTTAGTCCTGGTTTGCTTAGCATTCACACTGTCATTTTTAAGACCGAACCTAATGATACAAAAAAAAAAAAAAAAAAAAGGAAGAAGATTTTGCGATGTAACTAAACGAACATCCAAAACAATGCTGTGTGCTGGGCTACATGCGCTCATTGTATGTGCGTACATATAATGCTATTTCACCAGCTAAGAACTCACAAAGAGCTTAAAAAATGTGTAAAGGAGTCAAAACAGCATCAAGAATTCCTCCATTACACACAAACGAAGATTTGCTGCAGGGAGACGGCATTTCCGACATCTGTACGGAACTGTAATGGCAACATTATTCCTATGATTTTAAGAAACAGGTATCCTTGAGCATTCGGTCCTTTCTGGGTCACATCTTGTGACACGTGTAATGTTTTTGGTTCGTTTAGATGTCTTTGGTCCATGTTGCGTTCATATTTCAATCAAACCGCATTAGGGTTTGTTTGGAAGCAGACCGAGACCCACCTTTTCAGGCGTCTCAGTCCGCTTGTTAGGTTCGGATGGCAGCATTCACACACATTCAAATGAACCGCACCAGAGTTCGTTTTAATCTAACCAAACCTACCAAGTTTGAACACATCCTAAGATTCAAAGGGCCGGATTCACAAAATATTTATGGGAATAAAATTGGTCTTACTTAATAATAAAGTTAAGAATATTTTGTATTACCAAAACATTTTTTAAGATTATTTTAAAGACAAGAAGAATTTTAATTCCTGAAAAGAATGTTCTTAAAAATCATCAAAAATAATCTCTTAAAGTTATGATAACCTCCAACTTATGTAAAATCCCCAAAGATAATGTTTGATGAATTTGTTTTAAAAATTAAGCATTACAACATAACTCGAGCTACATACACAGTATATAATACATATTACTAGAGATGTACATGAAACTAATGACTAAAAACCTTAAAGATTGGTCATGTATGTGAGATGTAACTTTTTGCTGAATTGGAAATTCAGTAACAACTCTACAAAAACGATTCAAATCGTTTTTTTTTTTTTTTTTTTTTTTTATTTTATCTAATAATAACAACAATTTTTGGCAGCATTCAGCAGATATGTGCTCATACACAGGACGCATTCACTCACACACACAGAGATACAAGTGTTTTAGACTGAGTCTTCAGCAAGAACTAATCAACACCAAAGCCTGTAATTTTCTTCTTAAGAAAAAAGCTGTTCATTAGAAAACATTTGAGAGTCGAGACCTTATTTTTTTTTTTCCAAGAACTGCACTTAGGAACATTCTTAAGAACTTCTCAGAATTTATATTAAGAAATTTCTTTAAGAAGATTTTCATGAATCTGGCACCAGATCCTCCTTTTCTAATCTCACCTATAATATGTACCAAACCAGTTGAGTGGAGTGTAGAGCTGGATAATGTAGGTTCCAAAGAGGACATAGTCACCAACCTATGAAAACAACAACAGAGCATGAACAACAAAAATTATGCTCAAGATCAAGAAGAACTAGATTTCTTAATTTTATGAGTGGTGATTACTGTACTTGAAACTTATCCACTGTAACATAGTATGCACAAAGCAGCGATCCGGCCAACAGCCCCAATCCAATAATCAGGTTCTGGGTTTGATTCAGGAGGGCCAGGGAAGCATTGGTCTTCCATTCACATGCCTGAGCAGAAAGAGAATAAAACTCAAGGTCTCTCCAGTCAACTGCTTATGAAGTCTACGTTTAAGTGATTGCATTACCTGATATTTCAGGATAGCATCCTCAAAGCGCCTGACTTCGAAACCCTCTGAATTATAGTACTTCACCTGAATGGTGAAAGACATTTTGTAAAATTGCAAGGTTAACGCCGTTAACAACACTCCATGGCCAACCTAGAGCAACTTTGTTATGGCATTTGTTCACTTACAGTTTCAAAGTTGAGAAGTGAGTCCACTGCTTTTGACTTGGCATTGTTGTCCTGTGTGTTCATTTCCCGCCTGTACTTGGTTCTCCATTCAGTGATAATGATGGTGAGAGCTGAAAACAAATGTCAAATTGAACTAGACATCAAAATGTGCCTGTTGACTGTCAGCTCTTAAATATTTCAATTAAATGCTTTTCTTTTGAGCTTTTCTAGTCATCTAAGATTCCTGCGGGGAAAAATAAAATAAAATTTTCCAAAATATAAGCAGCACAACTGCTTTCAACATTAATAATAAAATGTAGAATTACTTAATTGAAGATTAATGTAACACTAAAGACAGGAGTATTTGCTGCTGAAAATTTAGCTTTGCCATCACAAGAATAAATTACATTTTAAGAAATATTAAAATAGAACACATATTTCTGTTTTTTTTCTGTATTATAAAATAAATGCAGCCTAACTGAACAGAAGAGACTTAAAGCATTAAAGAAATCTTACTGACCCCACACTTTCAAATACAAAATTTGTGATTAATCACATTAACAACAAAAATATCCTGACTTTATTTTAATCTAATGACATCCATAATATGAACATAAATGTACTGCTTACAGCACAACTACTGCACTTACTGAGATAGAGGAACATGCAAATGAAGACAATGAGGCCAAACCAGGCACTGAAGTACGTCACAAAATAGATGATGGCAATGACGATGTCAGCAATAGTGGGTACAATGCTGAACACAATATAGCTGTAACACAAATCAATTAAGAACATTTAAAGATAAAATAAAAAATTTCCACCATTTTAATGCACAGCATGTCTAACTAACAAAGTTCTTTAAAAGAGCAATAGGGTGAAAATGAAAGGAAATCATCAGACCTTAACAAGTTGTTTACTGAGGAGGTCCCACGGTCAATGCTGCGCAGGACATCTCCGGTGCGGCGGCCCAGGTGCCAGCGCAGAGAGAGGCCATGCAGGTGACCGAAAAGACGGACCTGCACCACACGGCTGGTGTACTGCTGGACACGAGTCCACAGGAAGCTGCGTAAGTTACTGACAAACCCTGACGTCCCTGAGCAGAGATGACAGTTAATGGTTTGTACAGAGTTGTACTGTTTAAAACCAGCTTCATATGCCTCTACCTTACAATATCAATATGAATGTCAACCCTCACCTACCCCTCCGCCCTGCAAGAACTTAAGGAGGACGTAAACACAGACCGTGATGGCCAGGGGTCTCCAGCTCTCCATTGCTGACAGCTGGTTCACTGGAATATTATAAATGTAGAAACACAGAGAAGATGTGAGTGCATTTACACTTGTGCTGGGCTCAACTGGTAAATGTTCGTTTTGAGTCAGGATCAGCTAAAAAAAAAAAAAAAAAAAAAAAGAAACTTTTCATACACTACCATTCAAAAATTTGGGGTCTTCAAGATTTTAAAATATTTTTGAAACAAGTCTTTTACTTTCACCAAAGCTGCATTTATTTGATCAAAAATATAGCAAAAACAGTAATATTGTGAAATATGTTATAATTTAAAATAACTTTTCTACTTTAATATATTTTGAAATGTAATTTATTCCTATGATGGCAAAGCTGAATTTTCAGCATCATTACTCCAGTCTTCAGTGTCACATGATCCTTCAGGAATATGCTGATTTGCTGCTCAAGAAACATTTCTTATTATTTTCAGTATTGTTTGTAGAAACCTTGATACATTTTTTTCAGGATTCTTTGATGAACAAAGTTCAAAAGAACAGCATTTGAAATAGAAATATATACAAATGTTATATACAATGTAACGTGTCCACTGTCACTTTTGATTGACTTAAAGGGTTAGTTCACCCAAAAATGAAAATTCTGTCATTAATTACTCACACTCACGTCATTCTACACCTGTAAGACACACGTGTCGTGCTGCTCACGTGATCAGCTTTGGCCAATACTGAGCCGGCATTCGGACATAAACACGGAAGCCTTCACTGTGCTTACTGCAGCAACTACGTAAGGATAACGACAGGGAAGAGAAGAAATTGTTGAATAAAGTTATTTTTGTTTTGTTTTTGTGCACAAAAAGTATTCTAGTCGCTTCATAAAATTATGGTTGAACCACTGCAGTCACGTCGACTTTAGTACCTTTCTGGACTTTGAAAGTGTTGATTATATTGCTGTCTATGGACGAGTAATTTACCTCTTGGATTTCATCAAAAATATCTTAATTTGTGTTCTGAAGATGAACGAAGGTCTTACTGGTGTGGAACGACATGAGGGTGAGTAATTAATGACAGAATTTTCATTTTTGGGTGAACTAACCCTTTAATGCATTCTTGCTGAATAAAAGTATTAATTTCTTAATAATAAACCCTTACTGACCCCAAACTTTTGAACACTAAGATTTTTTGCTAAACTCTCCCTTTAATTGCATGAATATCCTCAAGGGTCTGTATAGGAGGCACACAGTGAGAACATTTCACTGCTGTGTTTTCCTATTAATGAGTGTGTGCAAAACATCCTCCCTTTAATCACACATAGACAATAAAACTTTAATATCCTGAGTCATGCATAACTACATGACTTCAGTTCAATACACCAAAATTTAACAACTGCCAACTCACCGACCTTTATGTGAATCCACAACAAAAATAACAAAACATCCAAAAGGATGCAGTCTGAGCCAGGAGCCACAGCATAATGTATCTACAGAGCGAACACACTGGTCCGTCCTGGGAGCTGAGAAAGATCCTCAATGCGATTCATTTACATTCATGGCCGTTTTGATTGTGCACTCGGAATCAAATGAGGAAAGAAAAGATGGAGAGTTGAAGCAAAAAGAGAGAGAGAGAAAAAAAAAAAAATCAAAACAATACAAGAAAATGCCCATGGCAAAAGCAAAAACTCTCTTCCTCTCTCTTGAGCTGGGGGCGTAGAAATGGATGGTGAGAGAGTTGATTTTTATCCTTGGCATGGGGGCAGAGAGAGCTGCGGACAAAAAGGCCCTTGTACCAGCGTGTTAACTCGGCTAAAAGCCCCTAATGCCCCCTAATCGTGACTGGCAGGGTTGGTGACCTCCCCTATTACCCCTCTCAATCTCTCTTTGCCACACAAAAGCTCACTTTTCTCCTAGTGTGGCTTTCATGTGCCTCCAGATGCAAAGCTGTTACTCGTCTCTGATAATGAAGCACATACACACCACCAACTTCAGGAAGAGATCAAATGAACAGCGTACACTTTAAGAGCGGGAATGATAAGAGAGAATGAATAAATGAATCAAGACAGGGAATTTCAAAAATGGGGGCGAAAGTAAGAAAAAAAATAGACAGAAAGAAGGGTGGAAGCAAAGTCTTGAGCCACAGAAGAGTTTAGCATAGTTGGGTTTTTGTCCCACGTTTCTTTTGTGAAAGTTCGATACTTCTTGGCTTAAGTGAACCAAAGGCTTTGACTTCTCTGAGAGGTTTTGGGGGCTGCTCACCCATCCAGCTGGCCCACAACAAGGGGCTGAGAAAACTGGCAAAGGAGGGGCAATCTGACTTCACAAGCATGCTCCCGCATATACATTCTTGACTTGTTACATATAGTTCTTCATCAACAAATATCTCTGTTTTTAGCTATTTTAGCTACTTAAGTAGTATTTTAATTTTAATTATGTATCTGTTATACCCTTTTTAAACTTAAAAATGGCCTCAACACAGTTGCATGCCTTTCCAATTATTTCTACAAAAAAAAAAAAAAAAATCAATCATTTATTCATTAATGCACACTATATATATATATAGATATATATATATCTTAAAATGCCCAATGTAAGCAGCTCCAACCTTCCCAGGTAACAGGGCAAATGTTAAAAGATGCTGTCCTCTATTGGTCACGTATAGGAATGCAACAAACTGTGAAAGGGTCTTTAGCATCCAGTTTTTTTTTTTTTTTTTTTTTTTTACAATTACTAGGATAGATTTCTCACTACTTAGATCATTTTTTCAAAACTCTTCACACAGTGAGAACAACATCAGTCCATGTGGGCTAAACTGTGGATCATTTATCATTGCTTTGGCACAAAATGCACTCAATAACTAGATCTTTCAAATTACATTAATTCTTTTCTCAACTTAAGTTCAAAACCTAGCATAATACAAAAATGAGTAAGACAGCAATTTGCTACATTTCTTATGTAATATCATACTGAAATATATTATGAATATAAAAAAACTGAAATACTATTAAAAAATTAGGCTAGATGTAGCTGAACACCTGCACATTTTAGTCTTTCAATTTCATTACCATCCATACAAGTGAAAACAAGTGAATAATTTTGTAGTGTAATGTAAACACTAACCATGTAAGATATACTGCAGTAAATTATAAACAGTAGAGAGATGCAATTCTTGTTTAGTAAAGAAATTTTACAAAAGAAAACTGTGTAAAGCTACCTGTTAGTGTTTTTAGGTCATTGTTTTATGAGTGATAAAGTGTGTTTGTTCGGTGACCTTTGCTAGTGTTGTGGAAGAATGAGTTGATTGGAGATATGAATGAAGTGTTTTGGTAGTTGTAGTGCATTTTGGATGTGAAATTAACTGCTGTACCAAGTTGAAAATGGGTTAGAACTGTGTGAAGAGTTTTGAAAAAGTGACCCAAGTATTGAGAAATGAGGCCCTAGAGATTGTTTAAAAAATAAATAAATCTGTCAGAAATGTCAGAAATCAACTTTTTTTTTTTTATTAAGGGGCAACATTTGCCACTTATAAATTATTTTCAAGGGTATTTTTTTTACCTTTATGTGGACATTTTTTTCAAGTATATATAGTATTTTATCCATTTGTCAAATACTTAATCAATTACTTAATTAAACAATATATACAAAATGCAAATACAAAAGAAGCTGTATCAATACACAAGATTTGAAATTTGTTCAAATTTTTTTAAATAATTGGCCGGACACTGTGTATGCGCTGTTCTTTTGAACTTTCTGAATACATGGATAAAATTTGTATCATGGTTTCACAAAAAAAAAAATATCGAGCCCCAAATCAGCATATTTGAATAATTTCTGAAGGATCATGTAACATTGAAGACTGTAGTAATGATGCTGAGAATTTAGCTTTTAGGTGATGCTTTTTTTGTCCCTGCTGTGGAATGCCTGTATAACACTTACCACGTATATATTAGACCTGTATGTATTAAATTGATACAGACTTTGACTGAATTCTTAAGACAGTCTGAGAGTCTAGTCTCACCGATATTCCTGCTGTAAATGGGTACAAACACATTGATGACGCGCTCAAGACCCAGCAGCCCAACACACAGAATCACCAGACCCTGCAGCCGCACACTTCCCCTGGGCCACATGAATGGCACCAGCAGACACACTTTCCTCCTGAAGCCCTGCCATGCTGAACTAGAGATCACCTCCACATTGCATTGTCTTTCAGGCTTCTGTTGAGGAGTAGAAGAAAAAGAAAACACATAACACAAAGAAGTTTCAGACAGTGAAATATAGGTACTGAAAAAAAAAAAAAAAAAAAAAGGTTTCCAGTGATTGTTATTCTTACCTCTACAGTCAGGGCAAATGATGCTTGCTCGGTTTCATTTCCCTGTGCATTTTGTTTCGTGCGTCTTTTAGAGTACTTGTTTGCCATTGTTTGACTTCGTATAAACAATCAAGCTCTCAAAAATACAGTCTGAATGCATTATTCCATCAAGTATATTGCAGTCTACGGATGTGCACTAAAATTAGGATTTAAAGTGCATTTGTGCGCGTGTACTGTTATACTGACCGTATGAACTCCGCTGAGAGAAAAACGCTCTCTGCCTATCATATGGGCAGCTTTCACATGACATATACACGTGTGGTCATATGGCTCAGATGTTAAATGAAAACGCTGACGCTTTTAAACACTGAAAAGACTGTTTTCCTCTTTTAGGTGTTGTGAAAGACTAGTTTTCGTTTCGAGCAGCAAATGTTGCTTGCTAGCGGTTTCTAAAACAAAATTCCTCCAGAGGGCGCTAGGCGGCTCAGAAAGGCAGATTCTCCATCGAGTCGCATTCAAATCACACGGCTTTTTTTGTTTTATTAAAGTTGTAAAGTATAATATTTTAAATTAATTCTAATTCCACGGATTGGTAACTGAAATATAGATGGAAATGCACCACAGTGATTTCTATAAAATTATATGTATAAATGTGTTACCAAGTAATTAGAAAGGACTGTGATTGGTCCAGTCTCAACAGCGCTGAGAAACGTAACACGTATCACATGACAGAGAAGGGCCGCGTGCCTTCTATTAAAGGGATAGGTCACCCAAAAATGAAAATTCTGTTATCATTTACTCACCCTCAAGTTGTTCTAAACCTGTAAAAATTTCTTTGTTCTGTTAAACACAAAGGAAGATATTTTGAAGTTTGTGACCAGGCCGCTTTGGGGCACCATTGACTTCCATAGTAGTAAAAAAATACTATGAAAGTCAATGGTGCCCCAGAACTGTTCAGTTTCCCACATTCTTTAAAATATCTTCCTTTGTGTTCAACATAATTTTTTTTTATAAAGGTTTGAAACAACCAGAGAGTGTGTAAATGATGACAGAATTTTCATTTTTGGTTGAACTATCCCTTTAAATTATAGTGTGTAATAGCCTACTTTTATATTATTAAGTCAAATTACAAAAGTACTTACTTTTTAATGTAGTTAATTATTAAAAGTAAGCGTACTGATCGATAAATTCTCGTTTAATTATCTTTTCTTTCTAATCTTATATGATCAATCCGACTGGTCAAACATACGTGGAGGTTTGAGAGAATGTAAGGTTTAAAGAGGTTAGAACTCAGTCTGACATTATTTATTTATTTATTTATTTATTTATTATGAGTCATCAACAAGCCTGCAGACATTAAATATGTATTGATTTACAAGTAAAAAATTTTTTTATCTAACCTCACTTTTTCTTTGTCAGCTAAAAACAATTTTATTTGTTAAAAAAAAAAAAAAAAAAAAAAAAAAAGTGAACAAAAATATGTACATAGGCTATGTATATTCATTCACAAACAAGACTGTCTCATTCAGATTTAAAACACAGACTGTCAGTATTCATTCATATTCACAAACAATGAAAATGCTTTTTCACAGTTCAGTCCAGCCTATGGCCTGGTTTCACAGAGAGGGCTCAGATTAAACCAGGATTAGGCCTTCCCTCAATTAGGACATTTAAGTAACTGTTATAAACGTGGCTTAAGAAAAAAAAAAAAAAAAAAAAAACATTACTGGTGTGCATCTTGAGACAAAACAATGACACTGATATATTTTAAGATATGTCAGTGCAAGTTGCTTTCAATTAAAACAGCTCAAACATGCGTTTTAGTCTGGGACTAGTCTTAAACTGTGAAACCGGGGGTAAATGTGCTATAGTCAGTCTGTGGAGGCAGGAAAAGCCAGTGAAGCAGTTGTGCACTTCAAAAGTAAAAGACTTCAGTGAACAAACTATACGAGTCAGTGCAAGAATGATTTGTTCACTAAAAGATTCATTCAACACACAAATTCATTCATGAACCAGTATATTATATATATATATATATATATATATATATATATATATATATATATATACACTCCATAGAGCTCATGCTGCTGTAATGGACTTACTGATGATAGTGTTGTTTACATTTAAATGAGCCTCAATATTCTATGTCAGTCCAGCAGCTTGAGTTGATATTTGAATATTTGAAATCAAAACAACTGTTTCTGAAGCCTTGAAGCCTGATCACACGTGCTACAAGCGCTTTACATCTATACAATTTGGTAAGTTTCATCAAGTTGTCCAGTTTGGAAAGTGTTTCTCCTGTCACCATCATGATGCAGCGTCGCTCGAGAAGAAGCAGGGCTCTTCCCACACACCTGAGGGGATTCTTGTTGGAGGGCGTCTCTTCCAGTCCAGACCCCTGTGAGCTTTCACAGCTGGCAGCTGTAATCAGGTTGGATCACACTTACAGCTGTATCTCTGGGAAAGCTCAAAGACCCACGTGTTTGGAGGAGCGCTACCTCCTGAAGAACGCTGCTGTCCTTCCTGACATCCGTCCAGCAGCCTCAGTCTCTTCAGTGGACGTGTGTCAGCAGGAAGAGCCTGTCTCCATCCACGGCTGCAGCGTGCAGGGCTACCAGGACATCTACAGCTCTGTGGCGGAGCCCATGATGAAGACACGCTGCGGTCGGCGCCGTCCTTACAGTCTTGAGCTGGGACTGAAGATCAAGCAGCGGCTGTGGGAGACACTCAAGTGCCCTTCACTGGTGGAGACGGAGCAGCCTGATGGACGCGTCCTGATCACTGAGAGCTTCTCCACAACCAGCAGAAGCTTCGCTCCTCGAATCCACGTGGACATCAGTGAAGAGCCCCTGCCTGAGGAACCCCGGAGAAAGAAGCCCAGACACTGAGTCATCACAGTGTCACATGGAGCCCGGAGAATCACACAGCGGGACCAACGTATGTAAATACTGTATATAGTCATAGAGTAAGTTTATAGTTTTATGAGCAAGTTTCATTTTCTATAGTAAGTTTTATTTTCTGGAGTAAGTCTTTTGCACATTGGATGTTTTTGGTGATTGTCAGTGCGTTGGTTTCCAGGATGTTCTAAGTGGTTTCTGCTACGAGGTTGTTGGGATGTTTTGGGTGGTTTCCTGTGTGTCGACATGTGTTTGCCAAGGTTTTTTGTGCGGTTGTTAGCGTGTTGCTGCACTCTTCTGGTTGGTTTTCATGCGTTGCTCTGTGGCTGTTAGGATGTATTGAGTGGCTGGTTGATATGTGGTTAGGGTAGGTTAGGGTCTCTCACACGGTTTGCAGCTTGACGTGCTGTGAGGGCTTGTGTGCATCAGTGATGCTGAGAGCTACGCCACTGGTACTTCACAACTACTGGTAGGGTCACCCATAGTGGACAGGTCTCAGCTGAGATGCCAGACGAAGACAAACCACCTGATTCTGGAGCAGCAGATTGACCTGATGTTCCTGGCAGAAGATCAGTCTTGTTACAACAACAACAACAGCAGAATTACATGAACGGAAGAAAATTCAAACTGATTATGTGTGGAAGTCATCGATGGATTGAAGGAATCAACCGTTCAAAGAGAACAAGGTAAAACAGTTTAATATTAGTAAAGGCCGAACTTTCTTCAGCATTTTTGTAACAGCATTCGGCCAATCAAATCTGATGACTGCTAATTATATTATAATTTTTAATTCTTATATACGTGTGATAAATATGAAATAATTCACTTCTAAACATGATCATGTAAATACATGCAAGCAATGAAAATGATTAAAATACAGTAATTACTATTTATAACAGTAAACACTATCACAGTAATCTGAATCTTATAAACAGACACTGTTCTTTGTGCATCAATAATCAAAAAGTGCATGTTAAACATAAAACCTAGAGCAGTGAATTGAGTAAATGATTAATCACAATTAATCAAAGGTTTTGAATGTGCTGAAATCTAAATCTCTAGATAAATTTTGTACCTGTTAGAATGCATTAAGTTCATTTTTCATGCTTTTAAGCCATACTAAAACTAAAATACAAAAGTCAATGTGGTCTAATTTTGGTTGTTTTGGACCCCACTGACTTTATTATATGGACACAAACAGCTGAAACATTCTTCAGAATATCTAGTTGTGTGTCCCACAGCAGAAATAAAGACATGAATGACATAAAGGTGAGTAAATGATGACAAAATTTTCATTTTTGACTGAACTGTCCTTTTAATGTCTGTGAGCTTGATTTCCTGAAAGCAGTTTAAAGAGTGCTCTGCTTTTGATTTACAAACTAGATTCAGTTTTGAACATAATAATCGACCTGCAACCCATTTTCAAGGTTGTGATGATCTACCAGTTATGAATAGACTGTCCAATGAATAGATTGTTAAAGAGTTTAAAAGAAGAAACTTGTCTATGTGTGTAGAAATCATCAGTTAGTGTAGAGCATCACTTACCAGTCATTACTGATGTCAACAGCTACTGAACGACTGAAGACAATCCACCTGATTCTGGACAGCAACAGATTGGACTGATGTTCCTGGCAGAAGATCAGACAACAACATCAGAATTACCTGAATGGAAGAAACTTCATCCTGATTATATATGTGGAGCAACTGTTTGAACAGGATGCAGAAACACAGAATGGTTTAATATTAGTAAGGGTATACGACAAGGCTGCATTCGTTCTTCTGTTGGTGACAGTGTTCATCCAACCAAATTTAAAGACCGGTGATTCAATGATATTATATTTTCTGAAATATTTGTATGCGTGTGATAAATATTTGATTGCATATATGAGAAAATAATACTATTCATTGTATTTAAGATGTTATTTTTCTGAGTTTCGTTTATAATATCTGATTATACTTTTACATATCTTTATGAATCAAGATAAAAGTCAATATATAAAGCAGTGGTTCTGAAATATTGTCGTGGACAATGGAGGGTCCTTGAAGTCAAAAAGTTTGCGATCCACTGATTTAAAGGGATTGTTCACTCAACACAAAAGAAGATCATTTGAAAAATGTGTGTTTTTCTGTCCCTATAAAGTCACTGTGGATTTTCATTGTCTGGACAAAAACAGTTGAAACATTCTTCCAAGAATCTTCTTTTGTGTTCCGCAGGAGAAAAAGTCGTACAGGTTGAGAGGTGAGTAAATGAGTGTAAGTAAATGATGACAGAGTTTTCTTTTTTAACTGATCTATCCCTTTAATGTCTGTCAGCTTGATTCACAATCTGGATTCAGCACTAAGTTTGAAAATGATATCGACCTGTAACCTTTCAGGGTCGTGATTTACCAGTTATGAACAGACTGTCCAATAAATAGGCTGTTAAAAAGTTTAGAGGACAAAACTTGCCTATGTGTGTAGAAATCATCAGTGAGGGAAACATCTAACATCAAGAGTGTAGAGCATCACTTACCTGTCATTAACAATGTCAACGGCTGCTACTGAATGACTGGAGAAAACAGCCATCTAGATGGACAGAGAAAGACACTTTAGACCTGATTAGACTATATAAATATATATGCACATTTACATGTAAATATACACATTTTCATATACGCACATTTTTTTGATAGTCATTTGAATATTAAGAAATAATACTAAATATGACAATTCAATATACATTATTTTAAAAATGTTTTATGTGTCTTAGTAATTATAATTATATAAATACAATTTACTGTACAGCCTGTAGGTGTCAGTCTTGAGCAGCCCGTTATGAAAATCGTAAGATAATGAAATAATAACCTTCTATTTATAATAATTCATTATTATGTTAAATTATCTTATTATCTTCCTTTAGAGACTGTTATTAGTTTTAGCCTGGTCGAATTAATTGCTACTGTATTCACAACGACATTTCACAGCGCATTCTTACCAGCCCGCAAATTAAATACATGTACTTGCATTCGCTTCATGATCTTTGCAGATTAAGTTGTAATCTTACGTTTACCAAATGCTGTCGTTACTGTGAATATTTGGAAAAACTTTTGAAAATTATTATTTGTGGTTGATGTTATTACCAGAGATATAGCTGGATGGGTTAATTTAAAATAGCGCACAGAGCCATTTCTGTATTTTATTTGTTTTCAGAAAGTATGTGGTTACACCTGCACAATGCAGCATTTTAACTCACCTGATGACTCGATCTTGAGTCCTGAAGCGATTTCATCACAGACTGGATTTGAATCAACAATATTATTTATAGGTTAACGTTAGGCCTACATTTTTTTCCTCCTAAAACACTGTCGGTGTAATAATATCTTGCAGCGTATTTTCATTTCTTCGTTATATTTTCGTTAATAGTATGTTTAACGTTAAATTAAAAACATTTAATTATCGTTATCATTCATATTCTTCGTCACGTCTGGTCCTTGAAATAAGATAAAACAAGCAACGAATATTTTCACCAGTAATCGAAATGACAACAAGAGAGCTGTGCTCGTAATCGCCCCCTATACACTCATTCACTTTTCCCTACATTACTACACTAATATTGTTCACTTGAAGGAGTGTGAAAACGAGTGAGCGAATTCGACACCGAGGCCCGGAAAATCTGCCGCTTTTTCAAGTTTGTGCTTGCTGTATAATAAGCATTTGACACTTAATAAACTGGCAGCTCCAGTAGTAATGAAAAGATTTACCTTGAACTCTGTCATGGAAACTAACATAAACCTTAATTAAACTATTTAATAATAAATTAAAAAGGAATTTACCTCTCTGATATTACGATGTACCCGCATTGGAAAATGGCTGGATGAGTTTTCAGCTGCGGGCGCCATCTTCTGGCGAGACGCGGAGGCGGGAATGAACCCTTTTCACATTTCCGGGTTTCTCAGTAGCAAAAGTACACTTGTTATTGCGGTGCATTGTGGGATTGAATGAGTGCACTTGATAATGTCCACTGGTTTTGGACAACACTACAAATGGCTGTCTCCTCAAATAGTGCCCTATTTAAGCGTATGAGGGCGATTTCGCCTTCTGTTTTTCGAATAGGCTACTATGTATTCAGACATAGATGTAATATTTTGTCCTACTGTTTCGCATACTATATAGTAGGTAAGTATTTGATTTCGGACGCAGCGCAGTTGTACACTTACTGTTGTGGTGCATTATGGGATGAAATGAGTGCACTCGAAATGTCCACTATAGTTTGGGAGACCACTACAAATGGCTGTAATAGTGCCCTATTTAAGGATATATAATTTATGTTTATTGCAAAATATGCACCTGTAGCCTATACAAATATTAAAGTAGTTTAAAAGAAATAATGTGGATTGATGGCTTTTATAAAGCCATATACCATCTATTAAAACCTCGTAGCTCATTGCAGGTCTGTTTTTAAAGCTTAAGAAGGTATCGTTAAAAATCAAATCTCCTTTATTTGGTTTTGGACAAAAAACTTAAAATTCAAAATGTAACAAGCAATTGTATATCTTTTTTTGAACTATAGGAGAATTATAACTTAGATAATTTTGGGCTTTTGTTTTTCTTTATCATTTTGCATTTAAACTGTGGACAGGCAAGTTTATTAAATGGGAAAAGGCAGTTAAAGCAAATATAACGAACGTATCTACAGTACAGTAGGTTATGCTGTGTAATATATATAGATATAGATAACACAGCATGTAGCTTTTGCCTTTTTAACAGCATTTGGAGGACAACATTAAGCAAGCTTGTGGAATATAATGTTTTTCTATAAAAAAATCTAAAGTAAATACGAGCAGATCTGTTGTTTTTGCTTTATTTGGTCAGTACTGGACATTTACCAAGCTAGAAAAAAGTATAAAGGATAAAATATGAATAAAAATGTAAACAACAATATGTGTGAGCATATGTGTATTCATTCACAAACAAGATTAATTCAAACTCCAAACAGATTTTTTTAGTAGATTCACAACCAATGAAATGCTCCTACAAGGCCGCACTCCAATACTACCGGCTTGTCTGTGGAGGCAGGAAAAGCCAGGAGACTTCAGTGAACAAAAGATACAACAAAAGAGTCAGTGCAAGAATTATTTGTTCACTTAAAACATTCATTCAACACACAGATTTGTTAATGAACAACATAGCACAGTTCCTAATAGTGATGCTGGCCTTAACAGACAACACTACACACACACACAGATGAGAAATACATACTGTGTAACTGTGAAGATGAAGATGATAATGGTAATATAGAAGCATACAGTACATGTACCGTAGAGCTCACGCTGCTCTAATGGACTTACTGATGATATCAAGCAGTTGTTTACATTTAAATTAGCCTCAACATTCTATGTCAGTCCAGCAGCTTGAGCTGATATTTGAATATTTGAAATCAAAACAACTGTTTCTGAAGCCTTGAAGCCTGATCACACGTGCTACAAGCTCTTTACATCTATACAATTTGGTAAGTTTCATCAAGTTGTCCAGTTTGGAAAGTGTTTCTCCTGTCACCATCATGATGCAGCGTCGCCCGAGAAGAAGCAGGGCTCTTCCCACACACCTGAGGGGATTCTTGGTGGAGGGCGTCTCTTCCAGTCCAGACCCCTGTGAGCTTTCACAGCTGGCAGCTGTAATCAGGTTGGATCACACTTACAGCTGTATCTCTGGGAAAGCTCAAAGACCCACGTGTTTGGAGGAGCGCTACCTGAAGAACGCTGCTGTCCTTCCTGAAATCCGTCCAGCAGCCTCAGTCTCTTCAGTGGACGTGTGTCAGCAGGAAGAGCCTGTCTCCATCCACGGCTGCAGCGTGCAGGGACTACCAGGACATCTACAGCTCTGTGGCGGAGCCCATGATGAAGACACGCTGCGGTCGGCGCCGTCCCTACAGTCTTGAGCTGGGACTGAAGATCAAGCAGCGGCTGTGGGAGACACTCAAGTGCCCTTCACTGGTGGAGACGGAGCAGCCTGATGGACGCGTCCTGATCACTGAGAGCTTCTCCACAACCAGCAGAAGCTTCGCTCCTCAAATCCACGTGGACATCAGTGAAGAGCCCCTGCCTGAGGAACCCCGGAGAAAGAAGCCCAGACACTGAGTCATCACAGTGTCACATGGAGCCCGGAGAATCACACAGCGGGACCGACGTATGTAAATACTGTATATAGTCATAGAGTAAGTTTATAGTTTTATGAGCAAGTTTCATTTTCTATAGTAAGTTTTATTTTCTGGAGTAAGTCTTTTGCACATTGCTGTCTGGTTGTTAGAATGTTTTTGGTGATTGTCAATGCGTTGATATTCGGTTCCCAGGATGTTCTAAGTGGTTTTTGCTACGAGGTTGTTGGGATGTTTTGGGTGGTTTCCTGTGTGTTGACATGCGTTTGCCAAGGTTTTTTGCACGGTTGTTAGCGTGTTGCTTTGCGGTTGCTGGCCTCTTCTGGTTGGTTTTTCGTGCGTTGCTCTGTGGTTGTTAGGATGTTTTGAGTGGCTGGTTAGGGTAGGTTAGGGTAGGTTAGGGTCTCTCACACGGTTTGCAGCTTGACGTGCTGTGAGGGCTTGTGTGCATCAGTGATGCTGAGAGCTACGCTACTGGTACTTCACAACTACTGGTAGGGTCACCCATAGTGGACAGGTCTCAGCTGAGATGCCAGACGAAGACAAACCACCTGATTCTGGACAGCAGCAGATTGACCTGACGTTCCTGGCAGAAGATCAGTCTTGTTACAACAACAACAACAGCAGAATGACATGAATGGAAGAAAATTCAAACTGATTATGTGTGGAAGTCATCGATGGATTGAAGGAATCAACCGTTCAAAGAGAACAAGGTAAAACAGTTTAATATTAGTAAAGGCCGAACTTTCTTCAGCATTTTTGTAACAGCATTCGGCCAATCAAATCTGATGACTGCTAACTATGTTATATCATAATTTCCTAAATGCTCATATACCTCTAAATTCAGACACATGATCACATACAGGTATGCAGTAAAAACTATTAAAATACAACAATTACTATTTATAACAGATAAACACTATCAGTAATCTAAACATAACTATAGCTTAATAAGAAATGCTCTATAAAAATGCGCGTTAAACATAAAAACTAGTGCTGTCAGTCAAATAAAATATTAATCACAGATTTTTAAAGTACAACAGCTCGTAACTATAATAACCCTGTGTTGTGAATTGCCAGAGCGTTGTTAT
The DNA here is from genome assembly GCF_019924925.1 of Ctenopharyngodon idella. Lineage (NCBI taxonomy): Eukaryota > Metazoa > Chordata > Actinopteri > Cypriniformes > Xenocyprididae > Ctenopharyngodon > Ctenopharyngodon idella. The sequence goes on from NC_067228.1 coordinate 23,636,853, forward strand.
GTGGTTGCATGAGTGAAAAAATATTAATATACATTTTATTCAAGCTGTTTCTTTCTGATTATGTTTCATGCCTGATTATAATTTTAATATATGCTTATACATCAGGACAAAAGGCAAGATATGATTATGTGTGATCTTGATTTCCTGAAGGTGAGTTTAAAGAGTGGTCTGCCTTTGAATCACAAACACTGGATTCAACACACAGTTCTGAACATGATATCAACCTGCATCACATTTTTTGGCTTGACAACCAACAAAATGAATAGGTTGTCAAAGAATTTAGAAGAGGAAACTTGTCCATCTGTGTAGAAATCATCAGGAAAACATCTAACAGTGTAGAGCATCACTTACCTGTCATTACTGATGTCAACGGCTGCTACTGAATGCCAGAAGAGCCATCTAGAAGGAGAGAGAAAGACTTTAGAAAATAATAGACTGGCGCTTTAGACTCAACGCTGTTTTTAAGCGGTATAAGTTCATAACAATGGCCTACATGACAGTTATTGCCCATAATATTCAAATAGAAATTTTGACCAAAATTGTCATTTGAAATTGTCATGATCTGTAAGTAATTTCAATCACAATCTAAAACATCAGCCCTTGATCACTGAATGTAACACAATGACACTAGAAGCAGCTCCATGATTATCTAAAGCCAGGCCAATAACAGTTTTGGTTTCAGTGAGACTGGAACAAACCTGATCTGAGCACCTAGGTGAAAAAAAAGTACACTTCTATAATGTACTTAAAGTTAGTTCCCACTCGTAGTACACTATGGGTTCAAATGTACTATAAGTAGTATCTAAATACATTTTTTAAATATAGAGATAGTATATTAAAAGCACATTTTAGTTCATATTTCATGGTGTCTCAAAATAGCTCAACTGAGTACACTTAGATGTTCTTAAGATTATCTTAATAGAAAATAGAGCACTTTAAGTACATTATAGAAATTTACTTTTTTTTCACCTGGGCATCTTACTGATGGCTAATATGCTGACTGGTTGGGCATAAAGAGACAAGAATTTTTTAACTGTAAACTCTTACATGTTATGGCAGATAGTACTGGCTTATAAATTACAAGACTAATAAAATTTTGAGAGTCAGCTTTACTGACTTACATATTTCACATTAAATTCAATTCTGCCCTTATGGGACCCCAGTGATGTGCTTATTTCATAGTTTGTAGCACCTCCTCGTGGATGCTAGTCATTAATGCAGCTAGATCTTCTTAGTGGCCTCCTGGGTATTCTACACTTTTTTTAGTTGGGCATTTAATTTGTTGAATTTTTTTAGTTATAATAGAACGACTATAGGTACAAACAGCTGACAATAATAATATCTGTAACCTGAAAGTAAATAATAGTCCAATTAAAAATAGCTAAAAAGCAGTGCACAGAATTCTGATGTTGGTGTATGTGAGGAATCAGCTGGAAATGGTGGTGGAGAACATGTGCGCTGTACCTCATAATGTCCTGTGCCTTTCACCTGGTCTGCTGTTTATATTGTGAGACTAGACTTCATAGGCCCACTCCATGATTTTCGGACAGATAGAGATGGTTTCTGTTCCAGCAAACAAGAGAAAACACAGAATACTTTTAGTATAAGAGCTTTAGAATGTGTCCAGGATGAGTTAAGGCCACACTGCACCGTCAGACGCAGACAACGCAGACAGTCACCAGATTACAGACCCTTATGGAAAGAAAATATATTTCCCTATATATGAATGATCAGTTTATTACATGATTTAACAGTATACTTGAAAATATACAGAAAAATATATTGCGTAAATATATTACAATATATTGAATAATACATAAGGAATTGCCGCTTTTCATATATTGAAAAATATGTGATAATATATTTACTAATATATCATAATGTATGTAATTTTATATTCAGTAATATACTTCATAATATATAGATTTGTATGTGATCAGATATGGTACTGCATGCATAATATATTGCAGATATATTTTCTCATGCAGTATAAACACATATATGGTAAAATATATTATGTAACACATTTCTTATATTTTTTAATTATTTACATTTTAAATGTTTCATATTTTCAAGTTAGTTAACAAAAGCACACCTGCATGTACTAAAGTTTCTACCAAAGAGACTATCACTGTGCTATAGCGTGCACAGCCGGTACTTTTTAAATTATAATCTTAATGGATTTCAGCCAATCATAAACCTAACCTCAGGCTCTACTCTTCAGCACAATGGTAACCCCAAAAACTCACACATACCAGAAAACCTTTTAAATTCCAAAATAATACAACTTTAAACACTAACAGATCTCCCCCTATATCAATATTGAGCAAAACACATGGAATAGCACTTAATTGTAACATTTACTCTCCTTTAACAGTCAGAAGCAAAGCATGCTGGGAACTAGAAATCTGTTGTAACCACTGATTGTAACTCATTCCATGAATGTGTGTATATATGTGTGTACAATACATTCACATTTATATGGGAACATGTATGTGCAATATATGTACACAATAAAGGATAAAACTTTATGAATGTAATGATTTTTTTCTTCATTTATAAATATTTTATGTATCAATATATAGCCATACATGGTCAATGAATATATTGCAGTATATTGAAAAATATAAGCACTAGTTTCCCATATATGGAAATGTATTATGTAATATATCGCATTATATTTTGCAGTATATCCCCATATATTGTTGTTCCATAAGGGGACCGTCATTTAGCAGACATTCTATTTCCGATTCAGCATGTTCAGTAGGTGAAAATAAGCTCAGACAGACGCCAACAGACTAAGAGGGGTAACACACTGATCCTGCCTGTCGGCATCTATTGGTGTGAATTGACCTTTAGACAATGAAAAAGTTCTGCTCAGGAAATATTTTCATTGGTGAATGATAATATATTGATAATGGTATTTTGTTACTCAACCTACACCTTCTTCTTGCCATAAATGATCATGGATCTTGTATTTGATTGTAGGCCGCAAAAGTTAAGGGAAAATTAGGCAGAAAATTTAACGTTAGCTGTTTACCATGGTGACAAAGAAAAGCAATGTGTTATACCACAGCACCTGAAGACGTCAAAAGAGAATGCAGCAAGTAGAGGCTTTGTGGACAGTGTCTGGCTACTTATCTTGCAATGGAGATAGCTTTAAGGTTGAATTCAATTCCTCTGCCACTGTCTTACCAATGGCAATCTATGCCTGCGAGACCTGGAAAAACAGTGCGCATTGCCCACAAGCTGGACGTATTCCACCAGCGGTGTCTCAGATGCCTTCTCCACGTCACGTACCTGCACAGGCCTAAAACCCACAGACTTTCCGCCATTGTGTCTGAGCGTCGCATCAAACAGGCAGATCACATTCTGCGGCAATCGGAACAATGGCTAGCAAAAATTGCACTGACATGGATGCCGCCCAATGGACGTCGAAGGCTGAAGAAGACCTAGCAAACTACATTCAAAGAGGACTTAAAGCAAGCTGGCATTAAGTAGAATTCCATGCAGCCAATAGCAACCAGTCGAATATGTTGGCTGCCCAATGTGCCCTGTAGCACAGACGGACCTAAAGAATAAGAAGCTACCGTAAAGTACAGACGCAGACACTCCAGACCTGTGGGTTAGGCCACTGAAGAGTGGAAGCTGGTTAACAAGCCAGTAGGTGACTAATCAAGTGGTAGGTCAGTCCAAGGGTTTGACAGTGGAATTCTGAAGGCATATGCAGCTAAACCTTTTCAAGACGGCGGACATAGACCGCCTGCCATTCTTGGACGATTATGTGTGTCCAGATGGGCCTTTTATTCTCTGTATAAAATGGTGTCTTGTTGGAATACTCAGCTCAGTACTCAAAGATGCCAACAATATTCTGACATCCACATTAATGTGGAGAAATGACACTGTTGATATGTTTTAGAGTTAGTGTGTCAGTGAGTGAGCACAAATGAGAATGAAACAAGAAAAAATGTGGAAAGGTGGGAGATGCTCAGTAATTCTTCAATTATACTGTAATCTTAATGAATAACGTAACAACAGATGTACTTTCGGCTTTGTCTCTTTTTACAAAAGCAGTTTAAGCCCATTTCTGTTGTGTGCTATTTCAATCCTCGCTCTTTCTTTTCCCACATGGGAGGAAGGAGAAAAGAAAAGCAGCTGCCTTTCCCAAGCCACACAAAAGAGGGGAAAAAGAAAAACTGTGAGTGTTGAGGGTGAGGATGAGTAGAGAGTAGCAGGAGAACAAATCTTATCATTTCCAGCCCACAATGGGCTGGTTTCTATGACAGGACAGTTACAGATCTGTTTTATGTTATCGTGGCTTTGTGTGTGTGGTAATGGCCGTCTGCCTGTCAACTGGTCATTATGAAGGCTTTTGTCCCATTGAGCGAGCATGTGCTGTCCATCACGCAGCTCATTTCATTCCACTCTTTGTTGTGCGCTCCAGTTCTTATTGCAGTGCCTAGTGGGAAAGCGTGGATCCTGTCTCTCTCCAGTGGTGATTTTCCTCTTTGTAATCCATCTGAACCAGCAAATTGCAATTTTAAGGAGAAGGAAGGGTGAAAAAAAAAGTAGGTAAAAATCAATTTAATCCTAGGGAGTTCGACGGGGAGAATGACTTGTGCCACCCAGAGAAATGATTGATATTTTCGATTCTGTGCAGGACACAAAAGGGGATCAGGTTTATTTGATCTCAATCACTCCATCTATTCCGAAATAATTTTTTTCTCTCTTGCCTTCACATCTGTACTACTGTATATATTATCTCAAATTCTTACCTCATCCGCAGTCATTGGTACAACAGAGACTTTCATGGACTGTTTTTAATTCTGGGAAGCTGTTCAGCCTGCCGCCCAACCACTGCCAATACAGGTGTGCCTAAACAGAGAAGAGAAGCCATTTATTTCATATATGGCCATATGATTGATGTGTTAAAGTAGTGGTTTTTAAACAATCCAATATCAATAATCCATAATCCATTATCCAATATCAACTGATACAGTTAATTAGTTAATAAAAAAAAATCATTAACAATAGCTGATAATCGTTACGATACCAAATAATGTTGCTAAAAAACATGAACATAGGGGTCAACATTATCTTATTTAGTAGGACATAAGTTACCGAACTCTGTGCTATAGCTACATTAAATTAATGTAATGTATATGTGTAACATGGTTGTGTTTCATGTGGATTTCTGTTATTTCTCTTGATGGTATTTCTTGGAAGATTAATAATTAAAGACTGTTTTTGTTATACTCTCCTGCGTTGTGTACTCATTACAACCACCAGTTTGTGACAGAATACCGGACCGAGAGTACATTTATTTTGCTGCGTTTTTCTTTCTTTTTTTCTCTCCCCCTCACTAATAGACCTACCAGCCATCCAACTCTGCCTGGAGCAAAAGGACCATTCACTGTTGGACCATACAAGGGGCTTTTTAGATGTGGCGTGCCTAACCCACTAAGCCAGTGGTTCTCAAACCTGTCCTGGAGTACCACCAGCCCTGCACATTTTGTATGTCTCCCTATATCTGACACACCCATTTCAGGTCTTGCAGTCTCTACTAATGAGCTCATGAGTTGAATCAGGTGTGATAGATAAAGAAGACATACAAAATGTCCAGGGCTGGTGGTACTCCAGAACAGGTTTGAGAACCACTGGACTAAGTGGTCCAAGACAGTGGAGTGGGTGCTGGTGAACAATGGATCAGCGTTCACCATCTGCCCAGCAGAGGACATCACCAGCCCCACTCCGGACTGCCAGCCCTGGCAGCCACCACCCACATACTGCACAGAGCGAATGCCAGAGCCCACCACAGACAGTGAGCCCGAGCCTGCCGCGATGCACAAGGCAGTATAGAGGACTGTATGAGCCCGCAACACCATGCTTCACCGTGGGACTGCTTGTGGAGTACTAGGGCATGGAGGAAAGCCCCACTCACACTCTCGCAGCTTAGAGTGAGCTGCAGCTGGCCTCTGCAAAGCAAATTTTTTTGCAGAGGCCAGATTTGGAAGAGGATATTTCCTTGATTCTCCCTTGCTGGTCCTGCTCAGCTCAAAGTGCCCCAACTGGTTCCACCCAACTCGAAGACTCTTGTGCCCCCGCTGGTTTTGCTCAGCTCAAAGTATCCTGTGTCTCCAGAGTTCCCACCCAGCTTCCCTCTCCCGCCTCCTCTTCAGCTAGTTCCTCTGCCCTGCCTCTGCTCGTTCCTTTCAGCCCCTTGGCTCCTCCTCTGACACCACTCTATTGTGTGGATTTGCCTCAGATCTTCCGGTCTCCAGCTCTGCCCAGTCAAGAGTATTCCCAGGCTCCGCATCCAGCTGTCTGTTCCGTCGGCTCTGCCTTGGCTCCTCCCTCTCTCGGCTCCACCTGGGACCATCGTCTTTAAGGCTCCATTGGGCTGCCTCGTCCTTCCAGCTCTGCCTTGGTCAGATGTCACCCTGCCTGCGCCAGAGACTTACAGGCCTCCACTCCTCTCCTTTGGCTCCGTTTGGCTCTGCCTTCCCTCTGGCTCCGCCTTGGTCCTCAGTCCCACTGGCCCTCTGGCACCAGTTTCCGCATGGCGTTGCAGCGGTCAGGCGGTACAAGACGTCTCAAAATATTTAGCGTTTACATGTTTTTATGAGTTCTACAAGGATGTGAATGTAATTATGGTAATTCCAACATGGTGTGAACACACCTATGCTCCTTTGAGAAGATCTGATAGAAAAGTTTGTGGTCTTATAACAGCAGGATGGAAGAATGTGTGTACAGCCTTGATCCAGACAGAGCTTGGTATTGGGGAGTCCTGCTGGAGCATTTGTGGTTTGTAGAAGCAAAAAGCCAGACTTTACCCCCTCTCAGAAAGACCGCTCTCTAAACAGCCTAAGATGTTGAGCTCTGCGTGATGTCCAATGATCAATAAACCCATCCAGAAAAAGTGAAAGCATCCCTGTCTGCCCTGGTTCCTTGTCTTTTATTTGCCTCTGTGGTCTAACCGAAAAAGACATGAACATGAAGTCTGTCAAGATCAAATCTATATCCCCTCGCATGAAGAAAACAGTCAGCTCAGATGTTTGTTCTTCGGTTCTGCTGCTACACATACACCTAACCTCACATCCTCATCCTGTAGAAACAGTAGTCTGTCACAGATAACACAGAACACACTCCTGACACCCAGAGTTCACCAGTGCTGTACACAGAACTGGATACGATCTCATCACATCTTGTGGTGTGGCCGAACACAATGGGCCTTCCTGTCAGGAGTCCGTGAACCGTCCTACACGTCCATGCGCAATACAAGCAGATAAGATCTCTTCTTATTAACACATTCAATTTAAACTGCCTCCGAATGGAGAAAGGAAATGCATCTATCTCAGTCAAATGGCCATTCGGCTGTGATTGCAATCGTACATCTGCAGTGCAATTGTCATTGTATAAGACAGAAAATGGCAGCACGGATGTCCAATCTCAGATCACATTAGGTGATAAAAAGTAAACCACCTTTACAGGAGTTGTTAAAAAGATCATTCCATGGACAAAGCGCATTTTCTCTTGAAAGGGTTGAATGTTGGCCATGGTGAAAGGGTCTTTATTACCGTCATCATACAATATTTTTTAAGTGTAATTTATTCCTGTGATGGCAGCCACTACTCCAGTCTTCAGTGTCATGATGCTTCAGAAATCAAATATGATGCTTCAGAAATCATTCTAATATGCTGATTTGGTACTCAAGAAACATTTCTTATTATTATCAATGTTTCTATATTTTTGTGAAAAATGTGATTCATATTCTTTTATGAATAGAAAGTTCACAATTACAGCATTTAGTTTAAATTGAAATAAAACATTCTACAAAATAGAATCAATCAATGTAATGCATCCTTGCTGAATACAAGTATTAATAAAAAAAAAAAAAAAAAATACTGACTCCAAACTTTTGAACAGTAGTGCACAAAAACTAGGAGGCTGTTTACAAAGTTTTTCCTGATACTGCCAAGAGCAGATGTTCATTCATTAAAATAGAGGTGCATGTGTGAGTCACTGGGGGGCAGTCTAAGTCTATGGATGACACTGTTGTGCCTGTATGTCTTTGAAGTTCAGCAGAAATCAGTACAAAGAGCTCACGGTAAGCTGGGGAAAATGTCAAGCGTTCTCTTGGAACATATTCATTCATGAAATTATACTTGCTTCAGGATTGCTTTAATGACAAAGGAAAAACTCTGCCTGCTGATATTAACCGTAGCATCTTAAAACAATGAGTATTTTTAGAGGGAAAATAGCTGATTACAGTCATAATGACTGTTTGTGAATCAAATGCTTCTCTGAGGAGCTGGAGACAGAGGAATGCTTGGGGGTAATTAATGGAAAGAAAGCATCCAAATTAACTCTATACTCATTCATCATGAGTGTGTCCTTGATCCCGAGTGAGCCATTTGACTCCCTTCAGACCACTGCCTATGTTAAGGCCAGAAACTTTTGTAGCAAAGGCCAAGAACAACCTCCTGGGCACCAGGAGAACAGAAGAGATGGTGGAAGAGAACTGTGATGTGTTTGTTTATTTGTAAGGGACTTTCAGTCCAATTAATGATTTATTATGCCTAGCAGACAGCGGCTCAGATTGGGAGCTGTTTCAATAAGCTATGGGCCGAGCACTTCTCCCATAGAAACTGGTATATTATACAGGCTCCTTTCTCATCACGCATCTGTTCTTCTGGAAGAGCAGATAGTTTTCATGAGAGATCAACACTGAAGAGAAGAGAAGGAAAAGAAAAGATGCGGTAACATTTACTGTTGCTCAGCAACTTTCGCTGGCAAAATCCAGTCATTTCAATAGGGATCCATGCAATCAGGAGTTTCGCATGAGGGTGAAAAAATTCCCTACAAAGATTTCGCAGTGGGTTCAAATTGGTCACGTGTTGACCAGCTACTTGGTTTGAAAGGGACTTCTTTGTGATCTGTGCTTCATACATCGCTCCACTACTGAAAATGGACAACAGGCCTTGTTTTGCTCACAAAAATTTCGCTAACTTTTCGAATTTCGCTAACTTTTACGGTACTGTTATGGGTGGTCACAATAGACTTTGAGCATGTGAAATTTCACACTGTAACGGTTGTGATATAAAGTCATGCTCTGTGCTGTCTTTTTTTAAACATAAATTCAACAAATAACAAATTATAATAAAAATATAAAATCTCCACTTTCAGCATGAAACAGAAGTTGGGATAGTCTTTTCTTCCCTATTATGACGTACAAAAATAATGTAGGGCGGGACTTTATTTTGTCCAACGTAAATTGATTGGATCATTGGATGGTTGTGGTTTGCTATTGCTGTGATCTCATGTGAGAGACAGTTGTCCTGCCCTCACGCCATTAAACATGGCATGAGAGATGAGATGCGATGGCAAGAAGGAAGTTATTTTGGTTTAAGATTTTGATTGCACATTATTTAAAAAAAATGATAACAATTTAAAACAAATTTTGATTTCATGGTGACTTTGTTTTTTTTTTTTTAACTCATCTAAGAGGTCATGCTGGTCACACATCACGTGATATAAATTCATAGGCTAGAGTTCAACAAAACCTGAACTTTGGAACGCAGTGAAAATCGCACAAGCTTGTGTTACCTGTCTCCCACATTCGCATGTGTATAAACGGAATGGAATGGTGTATAAACCATATACACACCAAGTTCCACAAAAAATGCTATAGTACTACCATTGTGTTTTTAATATGCTACGATGCTAACACTCATAGTTGTACCATCTCTGGTGGAAAATCTAGTAGCTGTGTTTTGACACATGGTAGCTGGCTTCTTGCTGTTCTACGCTAGCTGACTGATCAGCCACCATATTCCAAAAATAAGCTTGACCATTTTAAGCTGGTATGATGTGTAACGTTAGCTGGTTTGTTCCTGGTTCAGGATGGTGTACCAGCAGATAGGTCAATCACCAGTTTAGACCAGTTATTATCTAAGTTGGATTTTCCAACAGGGGTGGCATTCTTCTACATAGTGTACTTTGTACCATGTAAATAACATGGCACATGAATATGGTAATCATTTAGTATGGCAATTTTGTCCAGATAAAAATGCACTGGAGTGGAAATAATGCGTTTGAGGTCAGACGCTCCTGTCAGTAATTGAGTCTACTGTTTACCGGTTTGGCAGGAATTCATCCCTCTTGAAATTGAGCACTTTGAGAGGGTTTTTTTTCCTTTTCTTTTTTTCCGCGCTCACAGATTAACCAGTCACATTATTTACAGTACAGGTAACACGATGTGCTGAAAAGAAGCTCAGTGCTTTGTTTCCACATGAACTGCCAGCGCTTCCCCACAGGACAGACTCTAGAAGCCGCGTCTTCATTCATGTGTCACCGGTACGTCAGGTTTGGCCACCACCGCGCTGGACTCTGAGGAGAAGACACTGTACCTTTCAAACGCCATCGCGAGCCTCCAGCTGCCACCACAGCAACCCCGCGCAGCTCCCTGTCAGTCTGCGTGAGTGACAGCCGATCCCCCTGCGCCACGCTGATTGGCAGTACCCGCATGGCTGATGGTGATAAAACTGGCGTGCTGCCGTTTGCTGCCGGTGCGTGCGCCCTTCCCGCTCTTCTGTGCTGTCACTCCGCCCGCCAAGATGACGATGCTATTGAATCCCGCCCGTTAATAACAACAATGCAATACACAGTGGGGCAACACATCCGCATTTCCCCATCTAGTTGATTTATTTATTTATTCGTGGATATCTTTAAAATGACTGTGATTTTAAAAGTCCAAGGTGACATTTGAGGAGCACATTTCAATATGTCAATACCCATAACTATGCCATGACAACCCTGAGACAGATTAGCCCTTTGAGCCGCACGTCAGTCTTCATTACCGCCTCTGTATTTAACAATATCTAGTGATGGGCGATTTCAAAACACTGCTTCATTAAGCTTCGAAGCTTTACGAATCTTTTGTTTCGAATCAGTGGTTCAGAGCGTGTATCAAGCTGCCAAAGTCACGCCCCCCAGTGGTAAACCATTGAAATTTCGAAACACTTATGATGCAATGAAGCCTCGTATACTGAAATCACTTGATTGGCAGTTTGATATGCACTCCGAACCACTGATTCAAAACAAAAGATTTGTAAAGCTTCAAAGCTTCATGAAGCAGTGTTTTGAAAACGCCCATCACTATATATTGTTAAATAAAGCTGTTATTTTGTTTTTTGGCACACAAAAAGTATTCTCGACGCTTCGTAACATTAAGGTTGAACCACTGTAGTCACATGAACTTTTTTAAATATGTCTTTAGTAGCTTTCTGGGCGTTTGAAAGTGTAAATTATCTTACTGTCAATGCAGGCCTCACTAAGCCATCGGATTTTATGAAAAATATCTTAATTTGTGTTCCGAAGATGAACGAAGGACTTACGGGTTTGGAACGACATGAGGGTGAGTAATTAATGACAGAATTTTCATTTTTGGGTGAACTAACCTTTTAAAATGTCTATAAATTTTGACTTTCAATTTGTAACTGGTTTCCTACCAATCATGTCTTTACTCTTTTTAGTTTAACAAAACATGTAAGTGTGAGCAGCTCTGTTCAGTTAAGGATAATCATAGGCTACTCATCTTCTTTTCTTAAGAGTGTGTAAAACATAATAAAAATGTGTTAAACGTAAAGCACTACACCTATTGCACACAAAGTTGTGTTCAAGCTACAATTTGGGGTTGGTAAGACTTATTTTTAAAGAAGTTAATACTTTTATATTCAGCACTGACACATTAAATTGATAAAATATGACAGTTTACACTGTTACAAAAGATGTCTTTCAAATAAATGCTTTCCTTTTGAACTTTCTATTCATTAAAGAATCCTGAAAAAAAAAAAAAGCATTATGATTTTCACAAAACTATTAAGAAGCAACATTGAGAATAATACGAAATATTTCTGACGGATCGTGACACTGAAGACTGGAGTAATGGCTGCTGAAAATTCAGCTTTGCCATCAGGAATAAATAACATTTTAATATATTAAAACAGAAAACAGTTATTTCAAAATGTAATATTTCATTCAAAAATGCTTTCAAAAACATAAAAAATTCTTACCGACCAAAAACTATATTGAATGGTAGTGTATATTGATTCACAACACAGGAAACTAAGAAGTGGAATGAGAAACTGCATTAGAATTCATGTCCTTCAACAATCCCACAGGAAAGAGACACAGCTGTGTCCATGTCTTCCTGTTCTGACTCACTCATTCCCAGCAGGTAATACACAAAAGGAAGTCATACACCTGATTAAGTTTTCTTTCTTTCTTTTTTTTTTTTGCTCAATTAATACAGGCAGGCCTATCTTTAGATCAAAGAGCCGGAAAAGAGGATATTCCTACAGCGCTCGTATGATGTCCTTGTCTCTCAGCACCATACTGTAAGCCTACAGCTGCATTTAAGCCACAAAAACAGAAAAACTTCACATGAGACAGACAGGATTTCATTCAGACTTAACTGCCGTTCTAACCGCCCATGAGGTGCTGACAGCAGGACAGTGGCTGTGCTGACGTTTCTATTGTGTTAAAGATAGTTCCCAGCATGCTGCTGCTTTGGAGACAAGCGTTCGCCATTCTTCTTTTATCTGTGTTTGGCTCGCTCACATCCTCCTTTAGCATGTTCCTAACAAATTTGATGTGACATGATTTCTTAAGATTTTTCAATTTGCCATAAAACTGCTGAAAAGCACCAAAGTGTTTTGGCTACGAGCAGAGGGTTCTTGTATTACACAGATCCAGGATGAGCTCCCCACATATACTGTACATTCAAATCCTATCATATGAGGGAAAACATCAAAAGTGCTTTCAGATCAATGTACAACAAAAGGACAGCTTCTACCCACACCATGCTTTTTCCTGGTCTACTCTTCATCTGTGACAAAGTGGTTACCAGCTTCTGTTTCCATAACAACCGTTACTGAGTGTGGATTACCTAAAAGACACAGAGATGAGAGAAGCTGCAGCCTTTTTGCAGGACAGTTCAACAGTTTAAAATTCACAAGTTCACACTTAGATGTAATTAAATAGTGTAAAAGGTTATGCGTATTTGGCATGCTATCCGAGAGGAGGGCTCCAAGCTCGGAATTTGTTCCGGACCCAGAGTATCCAAGGTTGGGATAGGAATAATTATAAGTGAGGAGATGGAGGGATGCTGGAAAACTGTCATAGAACAGAGTTAAGTCTGCTGTATATACCTCCATATGCTAATTGAGTTAATTAATTGAATAAGCTCCTTCCGTGTTAATTAGGTTAATTATCTGAACATGCTCCTCCCGAACTTTGTTAATAAAACCCCATTAGGTGACAGGGCTAATAACACCTTTAGAGACTCGATGGACTTTATCATGCATTTAAGGAGGTTCATCATAGTGCAACACCAACTGGAATTTTATAGAAGACATTTTTGTGGTGCTTTTTGGTGGTCCACACAGTATTTCATCCCCCAAAGATATTACTGTAATATAACTGTATAAAAGAGAGAACTTTTCGTCTTGTGACAGTTAAAATAAGTTTTGTGGGTAATATTATGGTCAGTGTCACCCGTGGCCAGGGTTACTTATAAAAAAGCTGAGACCATGCTCGGCCACAAATGAGATTTAAGTGCACTAAAAATGAAAGAAGACTGAGAGGAATATGACAGACTGAGTACAATCCCTTCTGTCTGCTTGCCTTTCCTCAGGCAAGGATTAACCGGCTTTAACAATATCCATATTCCATAATAAAGCCACCTGACTGCGGTGAGGAAGGCAGATCTCTAACCTCTTTCTCTCTAATGTCATTTTTCCTCAGGTGCACAGCATGTAGTCAAAAACTATGATTAATTTTAAATTAGATAAGCCCCCCATGGACACGCTTATTGACCTGTCTCACTTGTACGAAGACTTTCGATGAACTTTCTCTGAATTGATCGTGAAATGAAAAGCAGGAGTTTTGCTAAGAGAGACATTTTAGTGCAAAACGTCATGTAAGGGTTACATACAAATAAAGAGTGCAAGCAGGCCATACATTTTCCCAAGACACAATTCTTCACAGTTCTAAAGAACATGATTATATGCTTCTCCTAAAGGATGTGCAGGAAGTGCGTGAGGAAAAATAAGTCTGTTTGTTTAGCTGTCAGTGGGGCAATGACATATATTATTGATACAGAAAAGATAAAGAAATTACTTTCGAAGATAAAGAAAAGGAAACATCTAGATTAAAATGTATGTACCAAGTTGTTAGAAATTAAATCTTTTTATTCATTTTGGTTTCATATGGTTTTGTATACTTTTATACTACTAGAAATGTTTTAATTGAATGAAAATGCAAAGTATTTATTATATTGTTTTACATCGTAATCATTATGTTTTTAAAAAAGTTTTTTAAAATATGTTTTAAACTACTTTTTGTTACATACACTACCGTTCAAATGTTTGGGATCAGTAAGATTTTTAATGTTTTTAAAAGAAGTTTCGTCTGCTCACCAAGGCTGCATTTATTTAATTAAAAATACAGTAAAAACAGTAATATTGTGAAATATTATTACAATTTAAAATAACTGTTTTCTATTTGAATATATTTTACAAAGTAATTTATTCCTGTGATGGCAAAGTTGAATTTTCAGCATCATTACTCCAGTCTTCAGTGTCACACATAAGCGTACTTTGCGGGTGGGACATGTCCCCACCACTTTTTGCCAGGGTCGATATTGTCCCCACCACTTTTTGAAACATCTCGCGGCACGGATGTATACTAATACAAAAGAAACATCTCTAGTTTATTAACAATTCGTCCATTTGTGTTAAATAATAGGCGATCTGCCACTGGGATGTGTCGTTTTTGAAATCACGTTGAATGATCGTTGCCGCTGTTATCAGTGGCGCAACAGTTTTCTCTTTGCGCTCGTGCACAGTGCGCAGTCTTCACACGGACGAGTGCTTCAATCTATCGATGTTGCGGCCACAGACTCTATTCGTTCCGGTGAAATCACAAACAAAATGCACATAAACGTGTCTCTGCTCTTGATAAAGAATCACTGATGAACATCTTTGGTTTTAATGAGAAAAAAAATAAAATAAATAACACGAGGGCGGATTAGAACCCAGAACCTCTGGCATGCTGAACAAAAGTTCTACCTCTAGAGTCCATCAGGACAATCTAATGCTAGATGCGGATTTACATATTTACTGACTCATGTAAATACTTTCGAGACTAACTATATATTGTATTATAGTAGATGTAAGGACGAAACTATCATATTAAACATGAGGTCTATGTCAATAAATTTTGTGCATTTATTATTATGATACACACACATTCCCGACACACACATTCCTGTCCCACCCACTTTTTAAAACAAAGTTACGCCACTGGTGTCACATGATCCTTCAGAAATTATTCTAATATGCTGATTTGCTGCTCAAGAAACATTTCTGATTATTATCAATGTTGAAAACAGTTTTTCTCAGAAACTTTTTTTTTTTTTTCAGGATTCCTTGATTAATAAAAAGTTCAAAAGAACAGCATATATCTGAAATACAAAGCTTTTGTAACATTATACACTACCATTCAAAAGTTTGGGGTCAGTAAGAATTTTTATTTGTATTTTTTTGAAAAGAAATTAATACTTTTATTCAGCAAGGATGCATTAAATCTATCAAAAGTGACAGTAAAGACATTTACAATGTTACAAAATATTATATTTCAAATAAATTCTGTTCTTTTGAACTATGTATTCATCAAAGAATCCTGAAAAAAAAAAAAAATATTGTACACAAATATTTTGTCCAATTGTACACAATAAATGTTTCTTGAGTAGCAAATCAGCATATTAGAATGATTTCTGAAGAATCATGTGACACTGAAGACTGGAGTAATGATGCTAAAAATTCAGCTTTTTGCCAACAGAAGAATAAATTACATTTTGAAATATTTTCAAATAGAAAACAGTTATCTTAAATTGTAATAATATTTCACAATATTACTGTTTTTACTGTATTTTTAATTAAATAAATGCAGCCTTGGTGAGCAGACGAAACTTCTTTTAAAAACATTAAAAATCTTCCGGTTTCCAAACTTTTGAACGGTAGTGTATTTCATGAACTAATTTATAAGTATCACAGTTTTTTCAGGGCTATACCACATGACATTTTAGAACCTGAACTACCCTTTTAATGTCATAAAAAGGTCACATTATCTGATATTTTAGACTACTAACATTGACAGTCATTTTTTATTAGAAAAATAAAAGATAAAGGTTCTGTCATGCAACTGCTCGGAGATACAAAGGTTGAAGATCCGAACGCAGTATTTATTATAATCCAAAAGCCAGGCAAAAGGTCAAAACACAGGGTTAACAGTCCAAACTAGGGATGGGTAGTTCGATACCCAGTGTCGACACATGTCTCGAGTTTTCGACACACTAGTGCTACGAAACAGTGTTCCGGAGCATTGCTTGAAATGAGGCTGTCACGTGACCTGTGGAAATGAAGCTTCGTTACCTCACTGACACATCACGCCGGGCTCAAACGAACTAATATTTTCTAAAGCTGGGGACGTGATATAGTAAAAAAGGAGCCGCTTAAGCTCCAGCACAGTGAAACAAATAATATTCTTGAATAAAAATATGAAATTGCATTTGCATTTGTGCCGTTGTGTGTGTGTTTTTTTTTTTTAAATGTGCATGTTTTGTAAGGAACACACAAAAAATGGTGCAATGAAAAAAAAAAAAAATCACAGACCCAATTTACTGGCGTATTAAACAATCTATTTAGAAGGTGAAAAGATAAAAGTTTGATGCGAGTAAAAACAGAAAGAACAGAAAGTCTTTATTGTCATTGTATTGTGCAAAATGCAATGAAATTTCGCTGCACACACACACGCCACCATCTTTCTAATGACATATATGGTTAATAAATATAGCTACAAATAAACCTTACAATGACATCCCAACGAACAAAACTGAATGACACAGGTAGTGTAGGTAGAACACTGCTTCAAAAGCTTCGGAGCACCGATGCAGTTTGTTGTAAAAGCCTCACTGCTTCAAAAGCTTTGTTCGGCACATCCCTAGTCCAGACATGAACAAGGTACAACCAAAAGACAAGCAAACAGGGTCAAAACCAAGGCACAGGAAACCATAAGAGCACACAGAAATGCAGTGCTGACACATACAAGACTTCGCAATGAATGGCTGAGTGAACAGGGTTCATATAGGCTGGGCTAAACAAGGTAATGAGAAACAGCTGTAGACAATTAAGGATGATGAGACCGGGCAATGAGTTATGGGTAATGTAGTCCTTGATGGAGTGACAACAGTCTGAGGTGGTGCGCCCTCTGGTGGCTCCCAAGGGCCCAATAACTCATGCCATTGACCCTACCACCATAAAACTAGCTGAAGCATAATAGGCTTTATTAATAAGCCAATATTTAAGCAAAAATTATATTATTCTGATGCAAAAACTTTTTGTTTAAATGTAGAAAATTACTATAGCAGATTTTGTTGCTTTTGCATCCTGGTGTCACAGTGTTATGCTAAATGCAGTTGTTGGAGGAAGAATGGGAGTGTGCTTATTTTCATTGCCGGTTTCTGTGGAGCTTGACTGCAGAGTCCCAGTTGAGTGTTTTGCAGAGCTGCCAGACGTGGCAAGAAGTTGAGTTTCACACATGAACACCATCCAAACAATTAGTCAAGTCCCATGAGGGTGACATGTTTGTGTTGCATATTGTATGACAAACAGGATGTCATGTGGTCAGAACTATCATGGGGGTGCTTGTAGTGATCAGAAAAATGTCTTTAGGATAAATCACACATTCCTTGACAACATTTTTATACTCCAGTGAGAAACAATTCCCTTAAATCCCTTTATGCAGTGTTGGAAAATTCAATATGATCCCAACACATGACCCAAATCCCTTCATTTTCCAGGAGTGTGGATGCTCCAATCCTTAGATTCACCTCTGGGGTACATCCCTAATCTCACCCTGACCATCTGCGAGCGCATGAAACACCTCCATTAGATCTAGTCTGACCATGAGAATAGCAGACCCCCCCCTGTGAGGGTCCTAATCTTGGGTATTATGTCCAGTCTGGAGCATCCTAGTAGACACAATACACCAAACAAAGGGTCGAAATGCTGCAGGCATTTTCTTGAACATCATTCTTTTGAAAAAGTATGTCCACTGGCCTCAGCGATTCTCCATGGGAAACAAATTACCTCAAAAATCACAAACATGTCTTCTGGCAGCACGAGTCCTGTCGAGTCAGTTGGTCAAAGACAGACACATGGAAAGACCACAAAGCATTCTGTCAGAACCGTGCTTTTAATGTAAGGCAGGATCCTTTTTTGATCAAGCCAGCTGCAAAGAATAGTGGTTAGCGGATGGTATGAAAAGGGCAGGTGCGTTGGCAGGCTGGGAAGGGCAAGAAGGAGAGGAAAGGAGAGAGAGAGAGAGAGAGAGAGAGAGAGCAGCTGGGGCTTTCTGTCCGGCCTTATGTGCAGGGCGTGTCTTTGGGAACTGTGAACTAGGCCGCACTAAACAAAACACGCATGAAAAAGTCCCTCTGTTAGCTTCCTCAAAAGTCTTGAAAATCTGTTTTATGAAGAGGAGGTGATCCTTTATCTTTTGTTCCAGGCATCCATAGCAGCGTTTCCATGAACATGAAAATCCCTTTGAGTGAGCACACCATGTAAGGAGTGAGGAGAAAGGGGGGCGGAGACGCTGGAAGCGACAGAGCTGAAGAACTGACATGCCGGAACGGTGAATTATTCCCGCCATCCTGACCGGCCTGTGAAAAGTCTGCTGTCTTCTCTTTCTCTGCTCTTTTATTTTCCATAGACATGTACCAGCCCTCTTTGGCTTGCAGATATAAATATTTAAAAAGCAACTGCTCTGTCTCATCAATCTACGAGTCAGTTGCCATTACAGCGGGCTACATGCGGATTTGTACTCGCTAATGGACACCTAAACAGGGATGATGCTTCAGGGTCTCGTTCTCTGCTTTCCACACATACAATGACACATTCGTGTTCTCAGGCGTGCATGCTGGGTGAACATAAAGACAGTCTGCCCTCAAATTAAGACCTGTAGCTCCATTGCTGTTAATCCTTCCTCCCCCTCAGCGGCATGCGGTGCCAGCGCGCTGCGTAGACCTTAATAAATGTGCCGACGGTGAGCTGCAGTGAAATGTAGAGCTCATAAGAAACCAAAGAGGCTAATAAGTCAGACGCCATGTGGATTTAGTGTACAGCACACGGCGCGATGGGATAGAGCAGCCACATATTAGAAATGCCAAAGAAATTGTTCAAATCCATCAGAGAAAGCGAGAGGAAGTCTGTGAGAATGGAGGAAGAAACAATACATTGGGAATGAGAATCTTAATTTTATTTGATGTAATAAAAATAAAATATCACATGCCTATATGCACATACAGAAATTCATTATGTTCCCAGTCTAAATTTAAAACAGAGTCACGTAGCTTGATATCAGATCGTTGTATTATGATGATACAGATGAGATGTGCTGTGAATGAGGTGGCTGTTAATAGTATTACGGAGTGAAAGAATGAATCGTGAGGAGAAGCCCTCACACGACCTGAAGTTCAATGAGAAGCACAGCCATAGATTTGTGCCTGCTGCTGGTGGAAGGGCTAAAGGAAACTAATCTTTATGTCCACATTGAGTCTCATGACACAGGACTGACAAGACAACTATAAATAAATGCCCTCACAGTCATATGAGCACCTACAGGCATCAATGCCATCAATGGAGGAGTTGTACATTTTTTTCTGCATTTATTTCTGCAGCATTTCAACAGTACATCACATCAACATCACTAGCACCATAATCACAATGTTGTCATAATTGTCTTCATCATCCCTATTATAATTGCTATCATTATCACCCTCTTTTTTTTTATCATTACATCACCATCATTAAAGGGGGGGGTATAATGCTATTTCATGAATTCTGACTTAATTACAATGTTAAAGAGTTGGATTCTCATGCTAAACATGGCCAAAGTTTCAAAAAACAAGTTGGACGTATGATGGAGTATTTCTGTGCCAAAAATACTCGTTTTTTTTTTTTTTAAGCATGGCAGAATTCCTTGCACGGGAATTCCTTCCGGGAAGAGCGTGCATGCATACATTGACTAGAGCGAGAGAGCAAGAGCACGCCCATCAACACACTTTGTTCGGGTTACGGAAGTCATCGGCAGCCCTGCACAGGACTTGCTCGAGAAAGATTTGTCACTTTGTTTTTAGACTACGAAATCAACAATGTCACCAAAGAAGTGTGTTTTTGGCTGTGAGGGAAAGATAACCTTGCTTTCCAAAGAACCCAGCATTAAGTGGAGCTGAGAGATTTGTGCTCACGCATTACATTGATGCACTCTCGATATTTGTCATTAAAATAACCATAGAAACCGCCTTAAATTAACTATCAAAATAAGGATAAAGTCGTGTCTGATAGTTGCAATCACTTTTTTATTGGTTAAAATGAATGGAGAATATCTCGTGTTTTTCCCGTGGCTGCTCGAGCCCTCAGGATTGGCGCTTATGGTTTTATAAACAAGGCCCAGTTGGACGCTGGATTTACAGATCGTTTGAAACCGAAAGATGGAGCGGTTGCAGCGGTAATGATCCCGGTCCTGAGTCGGAACTGCAGGTGTTGAGTAAAACTGCATCAAATGTCTGTTTTGTTGGCAATAGGCGCCTAAGTGCATATAATGTAAACAACACGAACGTAGTGAATTCATAAATTCATTATTCATCATATACGCTATATTCATTATAGTGATTCAAAAGTTATCCAGGGATAGTGCAATGGTGTATTGTGTGTGTTTTAATATTTGTTTAGTTGACCATCGATAGCTTGCAGACGATTGCTACACAAAACCTGCGCATACTCGTCACTCTTTAGCTTCGCCCACGGCACGCCTCCAGGAGCTCGGCTGTTTTCGGAAAGACTCGGTACAGCGTATCTGTCTTTTATAAATCTGATAAAACTAAAGACTGTTTGGAGATATGAAGGATGCTATACTAATCTATAGGTACTCAAGATTAACATGAGATTGGCAGAAACTGTGTGTGTTATGTACCCTTTAACCGCATCATCATTTTCATTGTCATCATTACCATCACCATCTTAATTATCATCATCTTCATAACATCACCATCATCATCACCACCATCATCCTCATCATTACATAACTATTTTGTCACATCATCATAATTACCATCATCTTCACCATTACATCACCATCGGTGTTACATCATCATCATTATTATTGTTATCATTACCATAACTATAATTTTTTGTCATCTCACCATTCAATCATCTTCATTATATCATCATCATCGTTAATAGCATCAGCATAATCGTCATCATTACCATCACTATCATTATTGTCATATCTCCATCATCACATCATCATAATTACCAACATCTTCATCATTACATCACCATTACTGTTACCAGCATCATCATTATTGTCATCATTACCTTCCCCATTGTTACTATTATCTCATCATCACATCATTATTTTTATCATTACCATATCACTATCATTATTGTCATCGCACCATATTCATCATTACATCATCATCGTTACCAGCATCATCGTCATCGCCATCATTACATCATCCTCATCATTACCATCACTATCATCATTGCCATCTCACCATCATCAGCATCACATCATTATCTTTACTGCCATCATTACCATCATGATTATTGTCATCTCACCATCACCACTATCATTATCAGGTAATCACTACCGACAAAGCTGTAAGTACAGTTAAATGTCCATTCACACTCTGTACCTGTATCTCACCCAATCATTGGTTTGGTCAGACACCACCGCACTCGTCTATCAGTCAATTCAGGCTGGATTAAGGATGTACGAAAGAAGGTCAGAGAACACTTTATCGTTCATGTCCAGCTGTATGCCCACCCTTTCGTCCTCTGCTGGTGGGGGTTGTAGAGAGTGTTAGTTCTTAAGACCTGTCCACCTGCAATGCTACATTTTCACCTGCAAAAAAAATCCTCACAGGGATGATATTGTGCTAAAACCTCCCTACTTTGCTTGATATATATTCCACACAACACAGACCTGAATGACATTCTGACTCAAAGTGTTGGTTATGGCACAAAACATGACTGTCAAAGGAAAAATCAATTCGAAAGGTTGTGTTTTTTAACAGGGACACACTCCGCATTCCCAGACATGCCTTGCGCTGTAGAATGTGAATGAGATTTCACAAAAGTCACCATCTGGTCAACAGGGAGTTCACCACATTTATTTATTTTTTTGCAGTAAAACAATTTTGTTTTCCTTTTATTTCCTCACCTATTGTCAAAGATGTTCCTCTCACCTCCAGAAGAAATTTCAGAGGGGGCAGTTGCCGGCGGCAACAGACAGGCCTAAAATCACAATTAGATGCCCCTCTCTCTAATCCAGTATTTTCAGGGTTCTCACTTTGCAGCCAGTGTGCTAATGAGAAAATGTTTTGGGTTATTTTTGTGTGGCTTAAGTCCTCTTAGATCTGACCTCTCTGATCTATGATGACAGGGGCCTAAGAGCAGTGTGAAGAATTTTTAAATTTACAGCACATGGGGGAAAT
The DNA here is from genome assembly GCF_019924925.1 of Ctenopharyngodon idella. Taxonomy (NCBI): domain Eukaryota; kingdom Metazoa; phylum Chordata; class Actinopteri; order Cypriniformes; family Xenocyprididae; genus Ctenopharyngodon; species Ctenopharyngodon idella. The sequence goes on from NC_067228.1 coordinate 23,659,474, forward strand.
TCACTGAGAAATGTGTCTGTTGTCTAAACACCCAATGCACTAAAGGAATTATGCAAATAAAATGATAATAGCACGGAAACATCCAAAAAACAACAAAACAACAACAACATCCAAACAACAATTCATTATTTTGCAGGCTGAATATCTATACAAAGTTCTGTCATGAAACTCTAGATGCGCAGGCTAATAGGTCGTTAACTCAACCTGCTCGTAATCACATCATTATCTATAGGACACAGCTGATTGGTTCCTGCTGTATCAGTAGCCAATGAGCTCACATGCTCAATCTTCAAATACATGAGTAGCATTTGCCTTAGCAGTGCAGCACGCTTTCAGAAACCCTCCACCTTCCCCAGCTCCACCTGTATAGATCTGCTACGGGTAATTCATGTATGCTATATTGTACAGCAGCAGCATGTCTTACTTGCTCACAGCAGCGTGTTGTGTATGTATTGGCAGTAGCAAATCCCGTACTTGCCCTGCAGCAGCAGCAGCGATAATCAACAGCAGCAGCAGCAATAAAAGCAGCAGCAGCGTAGCAGATCTATTCCGCCAAGACCAAACATATCAACATTATATATATATATACTATGGCCGAGTATAATACTCTTCTCCATTATCTGATGAACTAACAATGCCATGAAATGCTAGAAAATGTCCCCAAACATCTCTTTTAAAAAAAATTTTGTTTACCACTGGCCTATCACTGGCCTTTAAAACATCACATGAAAAAGCCCACCCCACAGAGTGTTTAATGGAGTGCCTACAGTACAACTGAGACAAATGAGATGCAAACACGCACAGTTGCATGCATGCATACTGTTATCATATTAATATAGCTTTCTATTTATTTAATTGAACTGATTTAGAGTATCCTTCACTGGACACACAGTGAGAGAATGTGTAATCTCTGGCTGTAGATGCTCACAGAGGTGCCACTGTTTATTAGATGTGTTGTCATTATTGTAGAGACAGTTTAATGGAGCCACCTGTGGGCAGCCCTGACTCATCTCAGTGGAGAGCTAACAAGCCACTTTTAGCCATGCTATTCTTCTAATGCTATATTGGCCTGCACAGCATACTAGACCCAGTCTTTTACTAAATGCATAGTAGACAGTTTCTATTAAAATACATTATAATACATATTATATAAATTATACACTGATGAGTCCAAACATTATGACCAGTCACAGCAGGTGAAGTGAATATCATTGATCGCCTCCTTACAAGGCCACATATTAAGGTCTGGGTAGATTAGATGGTAAGCAAACAATCACTTCTTATAATCAGGGTGTTGGATGGGGCAGGAATATAAATCTGGGCGACTTTAAATATGGCTTGGCAACTGGGTCAGGTTATCTCTGCTTGTGGGTTGCTTCCGGTCAACAGTGGGGAGAATTTACCAACAGTGGTCCAAGTTAGGACAAACTAGCGACAAGGTATTGAGCATCCAAGGCTCACTGATGCACAAAGGTAACAAAGGCTATCTTGTCTGATCCGAGCTGACAGAAGGTCTACTGTGCCACAAGTCACACAAAATTTTAATGATGGTTATGGGAGGAATGTGTTACAACACACAGTGCATCACACCCTGCTGCATATGGAGCTGAGTAGTCACAGACCAATCAGAGTGCCTATGATGACCCCTGTCCACTGTTGAAAGCGCCTACAAAGGGCATATGAGCATCGGAACTGGACCATGGAGCAATGGAAGAAGGTCTGGTCTGATGAGTCCCATTTTCTTTTACATCACATGGACGTGTGCGCCATTTACCAGGGGAAGTGATGGCACCAGAATGCACTGTGGGAAGACGACAAGCCGGTGGAGGGAGTGTGATGCTCTGGGCACTGTCCTGCTGGCAAACCCTGGGTCCAGCCATTCATGTGGGCGTAAATTTGACATGTGCCACCTACCTTAACATTGTTGCAGACCAGGTGCACCCCTTCCTGACAATGGCGTTCTCTGGTAGAAGTGACCTCTTTCAGCAGGATAATGCACCCTGCCACATTGCACACATTATTCAGGAATGGTTTGAGGAACATTTGAGCAATTGAGCATCTGTGGGATGTGCTGGACCAACAAGTTCGATCCACGGAGGCTTCACTTTGCAACCTACAGGACTTGAAGGACCTGCTGCTAACGTCTTGGTGCCAGACACCACAGGACACCTTCAGGGGTCTAGTGGAGTCCATGCCTCGGTGGTTCGGCAGCATGCGGTGGACCAACAGCATATTAGGCAGGTGGTCAGGGCTGCCGCTAGCAGGTCAAAAGGTGGTGATGATTCTAGGGGCCTTTAGAGGGGCCCCCGCAATTTCAACCGAGGGGGACCCCAACTGAAGGACCTGGTGCTGATGGCATGCTGGCTTAATCTGGGACAACTGGTCAGAATGTCTGTACTTTCCACTCATTTTTTTTTTCACATGGATTATTTTATTTGTTTACTATACTCTGTTCTATATTTATAAGCCAAAAAATATATTTAACAATTTACTTATTACTTTAATGTTGTAACAGAGACTGACCTCTGCCTATGGTGACGGTTTGCTGTTTGACAGCTGCTGCTGTTGTTTTGATTTTAATCTCTTGTTACTCGTAATGACCAGCCAGATTGTGTGGTATGATCCTCTTGTCTGGCTGTCTGGGTCAACAGAGCGGTTTGATTTAGAAGATAAAATCCATTTCTATAGTCTGTCTGCCACTGTTGCCAGGCAGGATGGAGCCACTCTGAAGTTACTCAGGCAAGCGAGACTTGAGTCTTTACAGTCAAAAGGTCACAAGTTACCACACACACTTGGATGGGATCAAACATATAGGCAGCTTTAATCACTCAAGAACCAACTGAAGGGCTTTGAGGAGGCTGAGTTCATCTGATAGAGTGTGGCCTCTCAGCCACATAAACCATAACTGATGCATTTTTTCTGGATCATACTTACAAGGATTATGCCTAGCACCAACATGGTGAGCATTATTTCACTAAGTACAACATATGGAACAACATTTCAATCAACTAGTCAGATCTGGGGGACAAGTTTACGGTTTATGTCAAGTTTACACTTACAGCCAGAGTTAGGTGCTTCTACATCAGTGCATTTCACCTCTGATTTTAGGGATAAGTTATGGATAGTGTTAGGTTTAGGGGTAGGGATAGGGATTAGGACTAAATTTTCAGACAGGAATGTTGTTCCAGGATCAACAAAATACTTTGATCCAGGAACATGTCTTGCTTGGCAAAATCAAGGTGACCTGATCAACATATTGACTAGTTCATTATACACAGTGTTTATAGCCAAATATGTACATTATCTGAAGAAAAGTGAGTGGTGCTTGTCCACGCAAAACTTGTCGCCATGATTCTAGGGTGTTGTGGGTGGTTGCTTCCTAGCCCAAGTAAAAAGTGCCAATCGTCTCTATTAAGAATCCCCAACAAAGCCACAGGATGTCATTGGTTTTCAATGAAGAGCTGGTGACTTTTGGCCATACAAGCAACAGCGACCCTTGGTGACAAGGTGAAGCCATGTCCAGCGACAAGGCAAAGTTCAGGATTATTTAACTTAATGCAAATGAAGGATGATTTTCAGGAGCGATGACCAATAGGAGTGAACACTGTCAGTGAAGGTCACACATCACCAGTCTCAAGTGCAGGCAAGACAGGACATATAATGGAGTGATTTCAATGTTCAATATGATTTGTCTCTAAACACAATGGATAAAATAAAATGTTGCATGGAAAAGAAACTGCTGACACTCTTAGTGGGTTTGATTCATACATTGATAGTTCTTAATTACATGATGCAATGAGCAGTTTAACACTGATGCCTTTCCTCTACATAATGGTTATTACGAACAAGAATACTTTGAATGACATTTGGAATTTTTGGCAGTATGAGCGAGTTTAAATAGTAGGTCTATATTGATAGATCATTCATCTGGTTAATGATTTAATGCACTAGCACTTCTGTAGTTTATAACAACACTCCATCCCCACTTCACAGTAAGTCTATGGATTTTTTTTTCACCCATTTAATTGTCCACCATGTAAAAATCGCAAGTCTAATTACTAATCACAGAACCAATAGCACTCTCGTGAACAGCTTTGGCTGGTTACCTGCACATACTGTAACTACACTGTTATGTTTCTTCACTGATGACTGTTACGTTTCTTCACTGATGATAATTCAAAAGCAGCTCAGTATTCTAACAAACTACAATTTTCTGCAGGAAATAGATTTGAAATAAACATTTTTCTCCACACCTAGTGCCTTCAAAACGTAGCCAATGCACTAGCATGGCACAATATCACTAGCACAATAGTTATTATTAAAGGTTTTTGGACTTCACGCATTCTTGTGGTGCTCTCAACCAATCAGCATCATCTGTGGTTCTAGGGATGCATCGATACCGATAGCAGTATCGGTATCGGGCCTAAACCAAGCTCATGTACTTGTACTCGTACTCGTAAAAATCCCCCGATACCAAAGACCGATACCTTACGTGACGTAACTGGCAGAATTTTCCATGTACAGAGACACCGGCGGCAGCAGCAGAAATAATGTCAGCCTCAGGGGTGTGGAAATACTTCAAAATTAATGATGACAACCATAGACTGTAAAAAAAAATATGGAAAATTTTTTTTTTTTTTTTGTCATATGACCACGTATATGTTCCTCTTTATTTTTTTTATTGAAACAACAGTAGGGGAATTTGAATATTTGAATATTCAAAGACATTTGAATATATAAAACAGTTAAATCAAAATTCTGTATCTTATATCACAAATCAAACATGTTTCTATTACATTAAGTATCCTTTTCAACAGCTTAGATGTCTTAACAGCTTTTCGATTGTTCTGTATTGATGTTAGAGAGTCATAAAAAAAATCTTCAAATCAGTGGAAAATAGTCTACCATTTGGTACAGTAGATATACATTTTGCTTTATGTATATGATATTTCCCTAATAGAATAAGAAGTTTAATTATATTATCCATTTCCAATAAACCAGTATCACAATCCATAAACAAGACCATTACATCAGTTATAGTGACAAACTTGTAAAACAAGTCAAAAAGAAACAGAAACTTGGGACCAAAATAATTTGGTATAATTACAACTGAAGAATAAGTGTACAATTGTTTCTGTTTCTTCTTTACAAAAACTACATAATGGCAAAAACCCTTCTTTAAATTTACTAATAAAATTGTTATATGGATAGTATCTGTTTATTATTTTAAAGTGAGTTTCTTTGACTTTATTAGGGATTACAAATTTATTTATATCTGACCACAAATTCTGAAAAACAATGGAGTGATAATCCTGTTTCCATTTCACCATTGCCTTAGGTGAAACACTTTTTTCTCTGGTTAATATTCTTCTGATATACATATTATTAAATTTTTTATCCCTAATGGAAAGGCCCCGAACAGTCAGAGCAGGAAGAGAACCAATTACAGGATTATACATCTTTTCGTTTTTTATAAGATAGAGTAGTTTCGATGAGATACAATGAATGAGTTTTAAATATCCTTTAAGAGATACATTTGTCCCAAGATAATTAACAAAGTCATTATAATTATATAAGTCACCTGACTGATTTATCAAGTCTGTAACAAAAATTAACCCTTTGTTAAACCAATCATTCCAAAAGATGGTTTTGTTTTTGAATAATATATATTGATTATTCCAAATTACACAGGAATTGGGAGAGAAATGTTTGTAGACTAATTTCCAGGCATTCAAAGCTTGTTTGTGAAAATTAGACAACTTAATTGGGAGTTTAGTGCATTTAAAATCACAGGCAAGTAGAAAATTAAGACCACCACATTCTTTGAAAATTAGATTGGGAATAAAGAACCATGGAAAGTTATTTTCAAGACAGTGCTTGATCCAATTAATTTTAAATACATTATGATAGTGTCAAAATCTAAAGCATTTAGTCCTCCTTCTGATACACTTCTGATTATGGTTTTCCTTTTGATATACTCTGTCTTGCCTCTCCAGATAAATTTAAATACAATTTTATCAACTGCAGCACACATTTTAGAATCTACATAAAGAGACAATGCAGGATATACAAGTCTGGAGATCCCTTCAGCCTTGGAAATCAATACACGACCTTGGATAGATAAACTTCTTTGGAGCCAACAGTTAAAAATATTTCTTGTTTTTTGTAATCTTTGCGAAAAATTCTCTGTGATTCTCTCTGAGGCTGATTTACTAATTACAATACCCAAGTATCTAACTACCTGTTTAACCTGTATTCCAGATATACATGAGTCTTCTAGGTGGTGTACAGCCATAATCTCACTTTTACACTGATTCACAGACAGACCTGAGGCATCAGAGAACAGTTTGAGTGCCTCCAGAATAACAGGGACCTGATCTTTGTTTTTCAAAAATAAACAAGTGTCATCAGCAAGTTTTCTAATGGTTAAAGTGAAATCTCCTATCTCAATACCTCTAACTTGGGAGCAATGCAGAGTGTAAAGATTTAATGTTTCAGCTGCTAATAAAAATAAAAACAGGGAAATAGGACATCCCTGTCTAATGCCTCTTCGGATAACAAAACGAGAAGACGTACCACCAGATAAAGAAACACTACTTGAGATATTATTATAACATGTGTGCATCATATTCGTAAAGGTTGGGCCAAAACCAAAGTGACTAAGGGCCTGATACATAAAATTGTGCTCAACGGTATCGAAAGCCTTACAAAAATCTAAAAACAAAATAATAGCTTCCTCATTTACTAAATCTGAATAATCTAAAATGTCTAAGACCACTCTAATATTGTTTGAAATATTTCTTCCCTTCATAAATCCAGACTGTGTGACAGATATGATTTCCTCCAAACATGGTTTTAACCTATTGGCATATAGAGACGCTAACAATTTGTAATCCGAGTTAAGGAGTGTGATTGGGCGCCAGTTGTCTAAGTGCAAAATGTCTTTATTAGGTTTTTCAATTAGTGTAATTACTCCGTTTCATAGATTCTGTAAGTTCCCCATTTGCTGCACACTCATTGAACACATTCAAAATAAACTCTCTAATATCTTCCCAAAAAAACTCTGTAAAACTCAAAAGGTAAACCATTGGGTCCTGGGCTTTTGTTAAAAGGTGTTTTTTTTTTTTTTTTAATGATATCATCTAATTCTTTCAATGACATTTCCTCCTCACAACGATTTTTGTTATTTATACTTATACAAGGAGTGAAAGGTCGTATCTTGTTAAAAAATAAATCACTTGAATCAGGGTTAAAAGATGATGTATATAGTTTTTGGTAAAAGTCTGAAACAAATTTTGAGATTCTTTTGTCATCTGATATAATAGTGTCATCAATATACAAAGAGGAAATTTTTTTAAGTTTGGCTCGCTTTTTTTCCAAATTGAAAAAGTATGCAGTTTTTTTCTCTGGCTTCTAGCCATTTGGCCCTAGATCTAATGAAGGCCCCTTTAGCCTTTTTATATAAAAGGAGTCTAATTTTTCT